>NC_051180.1:56595641-56645641 GCF_013339695.2 Rhipicephalus sanguineus | reverse complement strand
GAATTTACGAGCTAGTTAGGTAAACAGTTGCATCGTAAGCACAATACGATGAAACATGCCTTCAAAATCGGGAAGGGTGCCATTGTGTAGCGACGGTGGCTCACCCACACTATCAGAGCTATTGCAACAGAGCACGCTTTACAGGCGGCGGTAATCTCTGTCTTCCTCATGTATAGTCGGCGATCTAGTGATCTAGCAGTTTGCGCAGATATCAGGGTATATTCCGCTTAACGGCCCCTATTCACATGCGAACGTTTCATGCTTAAAATAAACAAGTAGGTCCCGTGTTTGGGATGAGTGCGCGAGAAGAAAACAAAGCAGAATTAGGGGCGAGCTTTTGCAAAGCAGGGAGGTGTTCGGGAGCTTCGGCCAAAGATATTCTTGTTTTGTATACTGATGGCGTCGACCATGCACCGCTTTTTTATTTTCAAGCAGCACGTTTTCATAGGCATGTGGGGACCGTTATTCTCATCGTGACCCAAAATCAGCTTATTTGCCACCTGTAAAGCGTGCTCCGTTGCAATAAGAATTGTTACAAGGGTGAGCCATCTTTTGGCGCGGCATGTGGGACCTTTTAGAATTTGTAGGCATACGCGTAAAATTGTATTTGTGAGGCGCCTACGTGTTCGCCAAATTAATGGTGTTAATTAGCAGCCGTGTAGTGGAGAGCGCTAAGTGCATTTACACGCAGATTGGAGAAAGTAAGAGAGGTTTACTGTCATTCCTTAACCACACGATACGTCGTTGTAAGGTGTGATTCTTTGAGAAGAATAATTGCATAAAGCTCTCGCACGCACGCAAGCGCCCACGCTTACGATCAAGGGGAGAAAAACGAAAGAGGAAAGCGCTTTCAGGCACTAAAGCGGATTTACATACAGTGTGAATGCATGGAATACATGTTGGCACATATTTATACATTAAGTGCGTCGTCGGCGTTTCCTTGTTTCTTTCTTACCACTTCTTCTTCTGCGGTGGTTTAAGGGGTTTTCTTTCTCGACGTTATGTCGCCCTAGTGGCTTCTCTTATAGTCGAAGAGCCGAAACACCATCCGCCAGAGGTCGTTCAAAATTTAAACAGAGACCTCGATTGAAAACACACTTCGCATCGGCCCTGTAAGTAGCGGCAAGGCCTCAAGCTCTGCTGCAACTTGTTTTCGCCATGGCGAACGCAAAGATCCTTGATCGGATGCCTCTCGTCGCTTCTGCCGCATTCTAGACGAGCACTGACGTGGTATCCTTCGCATCGGATAATTTTCCGCGCGATGAGGCCTTGTCCTCGAGGCGGCGGGAAGCGGCGTGTGCGGGAATTCCCCGTTGCTAGTCGAGGAGCCACGTCCTCTGCACATGACGCATTCACGTCCTCTGTGTGCGCTGGAGCGTTTGTGGCGAGATCGGTTTCTCCTTTTCGTCAGATACAGCGCGCATTGCCTGCGCGTCTGGCACGGCTCCGCGGGTGTTGCGACATAGCTTCCCGTGCAGCCAGCGGAGCCGTTTGTGTATCTGGTGCCACTCGCTCGGTCGCTACGCGAAAACACGCCCATCCGGTTTCTACTCAGCCGGCTGTTCTGTTACGATAGCATCAGCTATTTGAAGTCTTTTTTAGTCGGGGATAATATTTGTTTATCTTGCTTTGTTCTTTGTTATTGGCTGCCTTCAAGGAAATCGGAGATCATTTATTTATATAACACTGTCGCATAGCTTATTCTGAATAGGCATTGTCGAAGAAAAGAGGATTGAAAAAAGACGGCCGAAAGTTGAAGGCACACTAAAGAGAAATAATGAATCGGTTTAGATCGATAAATTGTGCTCTGAGAACCCTAATGTCGTTAATTTCACCATCATAAGTTTATTAATAGAGGAGAAAATCAAGTGTAAAGTTTCATTTTTAAGTTTCGCCCGAAGTCTCCCCGCGTGACATCACGGATTTCAATGTGTATTTATCGTATTTTGGCGCCATTCGCTCAACAAAATTACCCCAAACTTGATATGTGAAGTCTATGGCCCCCTCAGACGACAATGTACAGACGGGTCCACTGTTAAAGGGAACACTTGCGTTTCGGGTATGTCCGGATTTCGCTCTCCTGCATAAGCATAGTGACTTAGATTTGCATAACACTACTGGTGGTGACAGTTCCGAACCCTTATGATAGAATACTAAGGTGCACGAACAATCTTTTCGCTTCCACTAGCCCTTAGGTGGCCAACAAAATGAAAGTTGCTCATTCGGGTGTTCCCTTTAACAGTGGACCGTACTGTACTTCATTTTTACCGATCAGGAACTACGTAGTTCCTAACAGGCGCCGTCAAAACATGCGACGTCACGGCTAATGGTGCGGAAACTTCAAGGTGGCGTCGCCTCCCACTTTTTGTTTTTGCGCGTTTTTTTCGCTTACTAAGCGTCCTCTCGCCGCAAGCGTGGTGTTTTTGGTATCGTGTAAGAGTACTTTACTAATATGAAAAAAATCGCTTTGCTCTTTAGTGTTCCTTCAACAATGTAGGGGCGAAGAGGAAATGTGCACGCTCACGACACAGGAACACTGATGATGTCACGCTTCTATGGTGATGCTCCTTATCAATCGATATACCTCTGCTTGCCCGAACGAAACTTCAGGACCAGTTTTAAATAAGTTCATTCATTCATTCATTCATTCATTCATTCATTCATTCATTCATTCATTCATTCATTCATTCATTCATTCATTCATTCATTCATTCAAAACAGGCAGCTTTCATAGAAGCTGTCTTGTCGTTGCTCTTATTGGGCATTTCCTCCGTTTGCTTTACCAAATGTGCCATATTGACGACACGCCATATATTTCCACGACGTAGAGACAAAGCTTCTACTTCATTTTCATCGTCCTCTAAACATTATAGTGACGCTATTTATGCTCGTTTGCTCTCTTATTGTAAGGTCGCAGCTTAAGAGAACTCTGTTTATTCATGTCTTGCAACACGTACGCGTGAAACTACCAGAGGCTCATGTAACTGCTGGTGCCAGCACTATCAATCTGATCAACCCGACGAAGCATACTTTCTAGCACATGGCTGTTGACCCACAGTGTGCTCCAGATATTAGGACAGCGGGAACTAGCATCGAAAAACAAACTGAGGCTTCTTTTCGGGGATACGTTGACGCCACCTACTTATCGTGTCCCGAGACACAGTAAGTGGAGGGCAATGCAGGTATTCACGTTGACTATCGAGTGAAGCTGAAGTGAGGTACCACATTAGGCGGCGTATCCTAAATAAATAAATAAATAAATAAATAAATAAATAAATAAATAAATAAATAAATAAATAAATAAATAAATAAATAAATAAATAAAGCGTTCCTAAGATATTGCCGCACCGTGGAAAACGCAAAATGCTTTCAACAAAATGCGACCATAAAAGCGGCTGAATAATGAGTGTTTATTAGAATATTAATAATATGCGGGGTTTAACATCCCAAAGAGGGTTTATTATCGGTCGATGAGCAGTGCATTTCAAAAAGAAAGAAAGAAATGTTGATTACTTAATTCAATGAGCCCTTCATAGAACCCGTTGTAATCAGCATCATTTTGCGAAGTAGCGAGGTACCCACTACGCGTCTCCAAGGCAATACGCACACCTCGGTAACTGCCCACTTCGTTGACGCCGTGGCTGTTGATGATCAAGAATTATGGATGAACCCTTTGTAATCAATGGGAAGGTTTATACCGGCCGCTGGTTGCGCTGTTCACATTATACGACGTCTGGAGTGATTGTACTCTACTAAGCGGCGCAGCAAGCAGCATTGTCTGCCAAAACAAACAGCATTGTCTGCGACGATAACGGCGCTCCACGAGACCAGTGCCGCTGCGCTATCTTCAGCTTCAAGATTACAAGCTTTCTTCTTCAAACGGTAGTAAATGGTATGGTGTTCCTCCACAGCTGGCCAGAATTCCGTGCTTTCATTGCTTTCATTTGAGTGTTTCATGTCCACAAATTTATTTGGACACGAGGCATCCAGCTGCGCATAATGCATATATTGGCACGTAAGTAAATTGTACTCACGCCAGTGTCCTTTACGTTTCAGGCGTAGCGCTAGCTCAAGCAGCTAAATTTTTAGCATACTTACACAGTACACATTTAATAAGAGACAGATGGATTCCGCCCGTTTCATTACCGGCTCAACTAAGAGTAGCACACTTTCGCTTGTAAATCATCATCGTTAAAGGATTAAAATCGCGCAGATATCTTCTAAAAGAGATCGATGAACGATACTGCTGGTGATACTCTCTGACAGCACGCGTTTTTGAATAAGGCGCATTATTGTAAGAGCTTAAAATAGTGGGTTTTCACAAAACTTTGTGCGCAACTTGTAATATGCGGCAACCAAAATTTCGTTTCAATCTTTCGCAAGCTACACTGCAATTACGACTCACGCGTACTACAGCGAGTACGTTTTTTTTTTTTTTTGCAAATGTAACAGCGTACGTATCTGGCGAGGTTGCTTCCGCAGCCCCCTCAGCACGTACTGTATACATTGTGGACTTGCATTAGCAAGATGTTCTTGATGTTCCAATAAAATCAGCAAATGTGTCCAGGCTAGAAAAGACGCGAAACACGCTCTCCGACGGGCTGCGTTTCGGGAGTTTCACGTTTGCTCTGTGTAGCGTCTGCTGGCGTGGTAGCCCGAGCATGTTGTTTCGTCGCGGGCGCGATAACTGGCGCGACGCGCGATGTCAGTATGGCGCTACGCATGGAATTCGCTGCGTTCTGGTCTATTGGCCTCGAGGCCCACCACTGGAAACGCCGGCGCCACCGTCGACGTGACGTGCTTGGCAGGATCACGTGGTCTCAGCGGCCGCGTCGGCTGCTTGTGGTGCACTGCAATTGCCGCCTGCTTTCAAAACGAGATTCAAGTCCCACATGCGCTGCGGCCTGTTCAAATTCGGAAGTTTTCTCTCATTTCCTACTCAATTGAAACCATTGTAATAGAGTAGCTGCCTCCGAAGGCGACGAACATGGGGCTCTATCGCTCGGTACCGCAGTGCCGAGCTTACGCAACGGAGCCCAGTGTCAGCCTGCACCGGTAACCGCGGGACAAGAAACTGCGTGAAGCATGGATTTTAAAGCTAAGAACCGGCAATTAGCCATCGGCTACGAGTCTTGTGTGCAACAAGCACTTCCGCGACGAAGCCTTTCGTTACTGCGTCGGGCCTGCGATGTTCGGTGAGTAGCAGAGAGCGCGCACTGAGACGATGGCTCGCGCGCACTTCCCGCCTGCAAATGATGCTTATCTGCCACAGGATGGACAAGGCGCTACCTTTTACCACGTGTGATGCCATCTCAGAACCCTCCCGTGCGACCTCTTGATCGTCGGCCCCGTGCTCAGCGTCCACAAAATCGGCTGCAGATGCGCGTCATTGTTTAGATACGTTGAATTAAATAAACGGACAGGGTCGGTCCCTTATGCATTCGCTAAAGATGACTAGAAGGCGAAAGCCATCTTCTCCCTCTTGTCAGTAGTTGTACTGATTCTCCCGCGCCCCCCTCCAAAAGCGTTGTGCACCTAAAGCGGTTTTGCACGGCCTCCGTGACCGATCACGGAGGCAATGCAAAGCGACCATGACGTGTGAA
This sequence comes from Rhipicephalus sanguineus, assembly GCF_013339695.2. NCBI lineage: Eukaryota > Metazoa > Arthropoda > Arachnida > Ixodida > Ixodidae > Rhipicephalus > Rhipicephalus sanguineus. Next base: position 56,640,038 of record NC_051180.1, on the reverse strand, counting down.
TACGTCATCATGTGACGTCACTTTATGTGACGTCATAATGACGCTACATATTTTGGTGATCTGTGACGTCATGATGACGTCATTGGTGACACCATCACGTGACGATTATTTTTTGCTTCACTCGTGTTGACGCCGCCGACGCGGGACCCCGACGGGCAATCTTCCCATTTGATGAGGCATCTAGGGCTTTCGCCTTCATAAGCTACATAAGTTGTGCATTGCCTCCGTGATCGGCCCCCTAATCACGGAGGCAATGCAAAGGGACCATGTCGTGTGAATACGTCCTCATGTGACATCACGTTATGTCACGTCATGGTTATGTCATAATGAAGTTACAAATTTAGGAGATCTGTGACGTCATGACGACGTCATATGGTGAGGTCATCACGTGACAATTATTTTTTGCGTCGCTCGTCTTGACGCAGCCGACGGTCAATCTTCCCGTTTGAAGAGGCATCTAAGGCTTTCGCCTTCATAAGCTACGCGACGTTTGCTGGTGGACTAGCGAGAGTCAAATGTTGCGGCTGTGTTTTGCATTTATGTTGGCAATAACATTTTTTCAGTCGAGCTTGCGTTCCCCTGACGCAAACACAATGTGCTAAAAAGTCCAAATTCATTTGTGCCACTCTCAAACTCACGTTGGGCCTCTCCAACTCCACGTATTTTCTTGGAACATCATTTATTTAGGTGGGAAAGATGCCACCCTCTTGCCGTTAGACACAACTCTGCTGCCAAAATTGCTGGTGTACTCGCCAAGTAATTACTATCCTGTTTTGCGGCTGCTGGTTGCTGCAATAATTTCTATTTTATTCACCGCTATATTAAGTTCATATGGGTCCTAGTTCACAGCCGACGTTTGCAGAACAAGTCCGGCGAACGTTACTGTATTTTCTTTCTTTTCCTTGGCGTTGCATGCTACATGCTCGGTCTCGTAGACTGCTTCTCCTTCCAACAGCAATCTCGAAGTGGTGAAGCTTTGGTCTATCAATTTTTTGATGACAGAGAGCGGCAAGTTCACTGGAATGCAAAGGGATCGATAATTAAGGAGCATTAAAACAGGCGTCGCATTTGCTCACGTTTTATGAGCACCAAACGAAACGAATGCACTGAATAAAGAAACAGAAGCAGCGGCATTTGCCCACTGAGAACACCGATCAAAACGCAGTGCGAGACAACTTGTCAAATGATTGAAACGTACACGAACTTAGACCGAAAAAAAAAAACACTGAATCGTCGGAACGGCACATCACAAAGTTGCCATGCGCATCGAAGCCGAAGTTGTAACGAAATTGTTTTTGAACTGCTCTGATAACGTCCGCGCAATAGTAGTTGTTTGCGTACTCACAAATTCTCATATTTTGCGGCCTAAAGTTCACAGCGCGGTGCCAAAACGCGCTCCTAGCAAAAGCGAAACCATCAGTACGAACATACATGCAGACGCTCATACATGCAGAGGCACCGTCAGTTGTCGCGTACCCGTGCGATCGCTGGCTTGAGGCTTCTTCCTGTTATGCTCCGTTTGGTTATACAGGCAGGCTACTCTCACGAGATGTTTCACATAATTCGCACTCAGCGAGTGTCTACTTTTCACGCAAGCGGCCAGTTTCAGGGGTCTCCAACGCGGTGACCGCTTTAAGCGGGTGCTCTGTTTTCTGCAAAGAGACAGCGGCTGTAGACAATCTTGTGCATTCAGTCCGACGAAAATGATTACGTTGACAATAAAGGACACAGTTCCTTTCGAAAGTACTTACAGAAATGCCCTAGAGGGCTTCCGCGAGGTGTTTTTTGTAGAGCGCCGACAGCAAAACCTATGGGGAGCGCGCCGGCTGTATCCTACCTTGCACGCAATCGAGGCGCGTCCGATAGAGGGCGACTCCGTAACTCCTCGCGGCCATATATTCTGGTGTGTGCAAACGGCTTAAAATGCGCTTGCTGGTGTGCGCAAGACGATTTGCACGTGGCCATGCATAGGCGAGTGTGCGCATTTCCGCAAGCCAGTGGGTTGCCAGATTAGAGAGATGGGCGCCCGTTAAGCAACATGGCGGCGCCCGCGTGAAAATCGTGTATACCGAGTCTGTTTTGTGTCATGCAAGTGTGAAATTAAATTTTTCGAAGCTAGAAACACTCCATGGCCACCACGTTTTGACATTACATACTCGATCGACATCGGGTGCGACGTAACCAGATATATATAATCTGGCAAAAATTGAGTAAACGACAAGTAGTCAAAACGTAACCAAGTACAAAGGCTTTTTATGCCGCCGCCGGCTTAAAGGAAGTAGCCAAATTGGCGCAAAGTAGCCAAACCTGGCAAGCCTGGAATACTCGACTGCCAAGCTGAGTGGCTGAGTTTGAATCCCGCTCGAACCATGGTTTCTCGTTCTTTCTTTTTCTTTTTTTTTCATGCTGCGTGATTGCTACGACGGACACCCTCCACTACAGCGGCGGACAACTATGCCATCAAAAACTGAGGGACGCTTAAGCTTCGCATTTAAGAGTTGAACGCGCTAGCGATATCCGGCCCATCCTCGTGGTGCTCTGTTTCACTTGTCGGAAACGCACGCGCACGCACACACACACGCACGCACACACACACACACACACACACACACACACACACACACACACACACACACACACACACACACACACACGCACGCACGCACACACACACGCACACACGCAGACACGCACACACACATACACACACGACATCCTACAGTAAAGGTAAAGTGGCCGCCCTCTTAAACGGCACTTTTATGATAACAGTGCACCCACTATGCGTGTGTCTAAAAGAATGCACACACTAATGTGTGTGCCCTTTGTAATAGGCGGCATGCTTTAAACCAGCAGGAATTACGCGCGGGATACTTTTTCGAAGTTGCGATGCACCCACTACGTGTTCGTCAGGGAATACGCTCAGAAATGTGTGTGCTTTTTGTAATGAGCGGCCGGCTTTAAACCAGCAAATCTTTATGCAATTCACATGGTGTGACGGCCGATGGCAATGTACGCTTGTACCACGTTTTACTGCGATATTAAATCTCGTACTGTGACGCCTATACACAGGACGCGTATGTTTGTGAAGCATGAAAAGTTACTCTCAGGGGAGGTCAATGAATTCTCGTCGCTCTGTGGTAGAACACCTCCTTGCTACGTCGAAGGCCTGTGTTCCACTCCACATCGTGTACATCATTTTTAGCACGCAGCTCTTAGGCGCCCGTTCCTGCGTTTAGCGACGTCGCCGTTGCTGTCGCCGCCAGTGGCGTACCCTATTGACATTGAAAAATAAAATAAGAAACAAATACCCAGAATCGAATGGGATTTCAACCCGGGCCCTCTGCATGGCAGTCGAGTGTTCTACTACAGTGCGACGCTGTTGCTTGAAACACGTTTGCAAAAAGACCCTACACCGGCGTCATATCGGGCAAGGAATCGCGTTAACATACGTAATATTGCTTGGTTAGAGTGTACTAGAACAGGGCAGTGCTCGGAACGAGCTTCTAAAGGTGAAGCCCAAACAGGGTCAATCCGCTTGCGGCGCTGTGATCGGTAGTCTGCAACGTGTCGTCGTCGTTTAAGAGTGGCGCGCGGCTCCGCCGAAGTGGTTCAGGGGTAGAATGCCCGCTTCCCACTCAAAAGGCCCGGGTTTGAATGGCAGCTGTAGATGGTGGGTTCCTATTCTTAGAGTTACCTTTTACAGCTGTAATGGTTTTCCTTTGTTTCTTAAAACTAGCTTCAGTTGCGACGTGTTGGTTCAAAAAGTAACGCAAAATGTCAAGTAAAATAGAAGAAATTTTACAGTGAGCGCAGTTATTTGCAGTGCCACCACCCGGAATTGAACAAGAATGTAAATTACGGCCTCGAAGATTTTTGCGAATACGAGACTCGGAACAAGGTTTCTCATTTTACGTTACTTTTTGTAGCAATACGTAGCAAGAGAAGCTAGTTTTAAGAAACAAAGTAAAAAAACCAACACAGCTATAAAAGGTGACACCAAGAATAAAAATCCTCGTAATCCTCGTAAACGCCAGGCCTCCGCGGAAAGCGCAGCACAGTCACAGCGAAAGCTCGAAAAGCGGCGCGCGCATTTCTAGGGCCCGTTATAAACTCTCTTGTGGCTACTAATACAACTACACTAGCAACGTACCCACCACGCCACAAATCATAATTTTTGCGAAGTTGGGAAGCACCCACCACGATATTACTCGGCATTCTGCGGAGAAGCGAGGTGTTATCTGTAAGGTAATAGACAGATTTAGTTGGGCGTCCGCAACAACGTACGGACGCAGCCTGCCAGCCATTTCCAATGGCAGGCTGCGTCCGTATGTTGTTGCGGACGCTCAACTAAATCTGCCCATTATGTGCAGTTTCTTGATTCGAGGGCTGATGACGATGAAGAATTATGACTGAGCCTTTTGTAATGGGTTGGAAGCCTTAAATGACCTACTAGTTACGTAATTCGCATTGTGTGACGCCCGGTCGTTATTTCACTCTCCCACCATGCTTTATAACATACGCTAACGTGAGAAGGAGATAGAGAGAGGGAATTAACTTTATTGAGACCCTGAGGAAATGGACCATGGGAGCCTTGTGGGCTTCCTTGGCAACCAATAGAAGTGCACTTGCGAGGAACCCACTACGCTATAAATGATAATTTTTGTGAAGTAAGGAAGCAGCCTCTACGCAATTTGCGTCATTCTGCGCAGAACCGTGGTACCTGCTAAACACCTGTAAGGCATTATGTGCACTTTGTTGATGCTGTGGCTAATGACGATGAAGAGTTATTGCAGAGCCCTTTGTAATGGGTTGGAAGCATTCAACAACTCACTCGTTGCGCAATTCGCATTGTGTGACGCCTGGTTACAGAATTCACGTTGTGTGACACTTGGTTGTTATTTTACTCTTCTACCACGCTACATTACATATGTTAATGTGGTTCCTTCCCGACATGAAGCCTGTATAGGGTCTTTTTGCAAAGTAGTGTCAAGCACAGGCATGGCTTTGAGGTAGGATACTGGGCTCCCACGCAGAAGGCCCAGGTTCGAACCTCGTTCCGTCCTGATAATTCTTTCTTATTTCGTTTTTTTTTTCTTATTTCGAGCAATAGTGGTTACGGACACCGGCGGCGGCGGCGGACAACTACGGCGCGAAAAACGGCCCTCGTTGTGATCTCATAACAGCTTTCGCTGTAAAACCCACCATCTACAGCTGCACCACGGGCCTTTTGAATGGGAAGCGGGCATTCTACCCCTGCACCACATTGGCGGAGCTCCGCGCAACTCTTAAAAGATGACACATTGCAGACTAACGATCGCAGCGCCGCAGGTGGATTGACCCTGTTTGGGCTTCACTTTCTTTACAATGGTGCTGCGGCCGTTCCGAGCACTCCGCTGTCCTAGTACACTCTACCTTGGCAGAAGAGCTGAATAACAACCAGTCATCACAAACAATGCTAATTGCGCAATGAGTGTGCGGTTTAATGCTTCCCACCCTCTGCAAAGTCCCCAGCCATAATTATTTGTCGTCATCAGCCACATGCAGCATCAACAAAGTGCACATAACACCTTACAGATGTGTAGCGGGTACCTCGCTTATCCGCAGAAACACGAATAATGGCGTAGTGGTTGCTTTCCTACTTCAGAAAAATTATGATTTGTGGCGTAGTCAACACCTTGCGGAAAGCCAAAACTTCAGACACAGTTGGCCTTGCCCCAACACGAAGCTGCTCTCAGAATTCGCATTAGGCAGTATCGTAATCGTGGGTGAATTTTTTTATTATTATTTGCATCCATGGCGAATTTTCGGTCATGGACAATGATGGTTTTTCGCTGACAACCAACGACGCTGACACCGATACCGGAATTTCTGCGACACAGTCTATTTAACGCTATCGCTTTAAAACCGGCTGTTGTTGTGAGCTCATAACAACTTACGCACTAAATTATACTTGCCGCTCAACAAGAATGAGAGATATGATTCCACTCATGACTGTGGAGGCAGAACTACATTGCACAAAGGCAGAGCTCTGGAGTCGCACGATGCTACCCCAAAAACAAAGATAAGAGAAATTAGCCAAGATATATAGAGAGATAGGTAGATGGATTACACTTACGGCGGGCGCACCATCGCCGGGTGTCCTTGCCTCCTGGGGTGAGCGGCAGTTCCTGGTGATCGCCGATGCGATGGAAGAGGAGACCGATGTGAGGCATGCCGCCGAGTCCGACTTTGAGGAAGTGTTGTCTCCCGTTGAGGCGAGCAGCGCCACGCGGTCTTCCTCGTCCTCTTCCTCTTCGTCCTCTTCCGGCGGCTCGTCGTCTTGCGGCTCGGTGTCGCTGTCCGGCTGGTGTGGCCAGGTGCCCCATGTCTGGTGGCTGAGGATGGGCAGCTGGCACACGAAGCACAGGGAAGACATGCACCGCGCGCCGCCGTCACCGGCGCCCCGCGCCGCGCCTTCGCCACGCCCGCCGCCACGTGGTCATCGTCGATGGCGTCAATTTCGCTTTGAGCGCTTCACTTTGGCAGTACCGGTGAACTTCACTTTGTTAAGGAAACGATACGACGGGTGGCTAAAGCGCGCGGCGGGTGCCTGCTTTCAGTTGCGGTTCAGTTGTGTGTATGTGAGCGTGCTTTTGAAACCCGGCAGAGTCGATGCTGACTTCCCTGTCGGATCGGCAGTCTGTCCAAGTTGCTTCTCGAACTCGGTCAGCCTGCGAAAACATGATAAAAACGAGATTCAGAGACATGCCACTAGATTAGTAAAGTATATTAACGCAAGGGAGGAAGACAGGGGACAGAGGAAACGCAGGAATGTTATCACTTTTCAATATACATTAGGGGACCCTTCAACACTTTTCCCAGTTATCGTCTAATGGCTTCAGTAAAAGAACTTATTGCCTCACGGATCGACTGCCGCAAAACGTTTTAGAATCCCTCAAGTACTAGCGAGGTTACAGGGATTTGCCGCACGCTTTAAGCGATTTCTCTCTATTTTCATACCAGCCAGCACGCTGAAAGCTACGCAGGTAGGAGTATGACAAGGGGGCAGAAAGATGCGTCCCTTCGTCAGCACGCGTCATAAATTTGAGCACTTTCATTTTTTTCTTCGAACGCGCAGCTCACTTTCAGCGTAATGGCGAGCGAGCGCGCGGGCATGTGGCGGCATCCCGCGGCAGCCATGGTAACTATGCAGCTCGCCATGCTGAAATCAAACAACAGCCGACTTGGGTATATGTCGCAATGATTTGGGTATATGTCATCATTTGTTGAGAGAAGAGGGAATGAGTTCTACCTGACTGAGAATTAATTGTAAGTTCCAGGATGCGTCCCAGGTCAAAGCCTTAGTGCAACATTTTTCATTCTGTGGTGTTTCATACGGTGAAATAGTAGAGGGTATATTATTTATCTGCGATTGAAGGAGACGTTAGCGAGAAAACACTTTTTTTTTAATTGTTTAAAAAAACAAGCAATCAACCTTCCACAAGGATGATCTCTTTCGCACGGACTTCAGTCTCAGCTCCACTTTTCTATTTCGAGTGCTGTTCATTTTTATACTTCGTCTTGCTGCTACCGGGAAGGCATAGCAAGTCTCAGCAATAGGAAGATACTCTGCCAGCAAAATCTTCCTACGTTATGCGAAAGTTGGTATATTGACATTTGATAAAGGCTTAGCATTGCCTTCGATTCTTTAGGGCTAGTGTTCATGACTGCATTAGTAACACATGCAAAACAGCCATGTTTGGAGAGTAAGCCATAACCATACATTCTCACACAGCCAGCAAGGACGTCCTGTGCATTATAGGCTATTAGCCTACAAAAGCATACGCTGAATCAAATACATCTTTATGACGTTGCTAGTCTTCATATGCATTGTTTCTTGACACGTTTCCTTAGTGAAGAACGCTCGTTCGCATTGATTAAAATGTAGGAACAACTACATAATAGCTTTTGTTTAGTTTGACAACACTATAAAAGAAACCAGAGTTGTCGTTATGTTTTCTTAAGTACACAAATTTATTAATTGTCTGAGGATTAGGTTTATCGATATGGCTGTAAGAAATGCCTGGCAGCAGATAAAGAATGATAAGGCGCTTGATTTGTGAGCTAATGAGAGCGTAGCTAGCACTCAAAGCGGACATTCAGGAGTGCTCAAGAAATTCAATGCATCGAGACTACAAGCTTGATTTATCAATTTAAAGTCCTTAATAACTGCTTGGCAAACACGAGCAAGCTGTAACGGCAAGGAATGCGTATGTAGGTGAGTAAACGTTCGCCCGAGCCTTGATCATATTTCGCAAGGATAAACAAGAATATCCACGACGAAGCTATAAGCAGCCGTACGTCTCTCAAGAATTCTATTACCGAGTCAAGCCGATGCTTTTTACCGTGAATCCCACGTTACGCTTGAACAATCTTCTTAAAATAGCATGGATGTTTCCTCGAAACGGTGCTCGACAGAGGCGCCTGTGTATTGGAAAAAGAAATCCGAAGAAAGGAACTTTTTCTTTGCCGACCATGATGCAACCTCATATTTCCACGGAACTTTTTTTTTACTTGCATCAGCGTCTGAGGTCTTCTGAAGAACCTAACTGGTTTTCGCTAGCTCCGGTTAAAGGTAAAAAACAAAATGAATAGGAGGAAGCTGGGCCAGAACACGATGCGTTTAAGGGCGAGTGTCTTTTTTTTTTTCTTATTGGTCTTTATATTTACCATTTTTCATTACTTTCCGCACACACGATCCCGCTCTTTCAGATGGAGCACCGAAAGCATTTTTCGTGTCTTCTCGAGAAAAAAGCAAAACGAGACTAGCCAAAGCAGAGAAACTCCTGTGAGACCGCGAAAGTGAGCCTATACTGTTCGTGGCTCTCCTCGAAGCTCGCATCGCGAGAATTCAACAACAGTAGTGCTCCGCCACCACTCATCTTGATGCTTTTCTTGTCTTGGTTCTTTTCGCGCGCAATTTCCAGCGTGCGCGAGCACGCGACGACGAGAGAAAAGCTAAGAGAAATAAAGGGGACCATGAGGCGATGCGAAGCTGGAGCACTTGCACGATCGCGTTCCGTTGGCGTTCGTTGGGCATGCTACCAAGCTCGCGTCGTGGAACGCGAAGAGCGACTCTACGCGCGTCGTATCTTCCATCTAGCCTGGCCGTTAATTCTCACAGGGCGAGCGAGGAACGCGCTCGACAGGCGGGCGAGAGGGGGGCAGCGTAGGAGAGGAGAGAGAAGGGGAGGGGACGCGCATGCGCTCGAGCTCATCGCGGCGTTGCGCAGGAGAGAATTTCGGCATGTCTAGCCCGCGTTTCAGAGGAAGAGTGGAAAGGGGGAGGGGAGAGGGGAAGTGGAGAGTGGTATGGCAGAGGGGAGGGGGAGGGAAGGTGGAGAGGGGAAGGTGAGAGGGTGAGTGGAGAGCGGAAAGGGAGAGGGTGAGTCGAGAGGATAAATGGGAGAGGGTAGATTACAGGGGGTGTGGTGAGGGGGAGTGGAGAGGAGGTGTGCGGAGAGGGTATGCGCATGCGCAGTAAGGGTGGTCACGCCGCACACCACCACCGGATTGAGCTCCACCTTAAGATACTTCGCATCTAAAATAGGAAGTAAAGGAAGAAAGCGGAATGCTGGCAAGGCGATCCCCGGGTGGCCGCACCCTTTGTTTACCCAAGGGTATACCGCCCATGGCATAAGAACACGCGTGCCAAGGCTCATGGCGGAAGTTTTTTTTCTGCGCGATTCTCTCTTCGTGCGCGTCGCCAACTCAATCACCGCAGGCGAGTTTTCCTCTTTGTTCGTCGCGAAGTAGCCTGAAAGAACCAAAAATCAAGCGAGGGTCAAACTTGACGAACGCGTAGCTTACCTTCTAGCTTAGGGAGTACCGGTGAGTGACATACTTTCCTATTCGGGATGCGGGCGTGGTTATAAGGACGGAGGTTTTAGTACCGTGGATGCAAACAGGGACAAAGCGTGGCCTCGTCTGGCAAGCAAAGTATAGAAAAGAAGGGTGGCAGCAATATAGGTGTCGAAACTGATTGTAACTGGAACTGATCCTCCTCCGTCCCGCGAGGCTTGATGGCGAAGGATAGCGTAGGGCAGTGTTTACTACGGCCATAAGCGCTAGTAACAGCGCGAAAGAAGCGTTGTTAGGCGTCGTCGGAGGTAGCTACGCAAAAGAAAGACGCATTTGGAAGAAAGCCGACGGGGAGATAGATTACGTGCTTCAGTGATGGTAGCTTGTGTGCTATATTAATGAAAATGTTAGTGAAGGTGCTCTTAAAGAGATGCATAATGTTACGCTGTTTAGATGCTTCAATGTAGAGCGGGTGAGTCTCATGCGGACCACCGAAGTTATTAATTGAAAAAAAAAATAAACAATGCGCGCCTCGTCATGGGGGCCGGTTTCGAGAAGTCTTGTTGAAACGTTGGCTTGCGGGTGAAAGCCGTTATGGTTCATCTTTTATTGGTCGTTGGAAGGTTAAACTGCGTTAGGATTATAAATGTATAGGTAATCCGCCTTTTAAGTGACATGCTGGTGAATGCGCTATGTTGACAGTAACTTAAGGCATACGTTTGTAACGCATAGAATCGCGCTATGCGTCAGCATGGCCTGTATTGTTTTTACGCCACTCTGTGCACACGTAATGTTTTTTGTGCGTGCCTCTTGTCAGTGTTTGAAATCACGCATCAATCTTGAATGAACGAAAATATTGCTATGGTTCCGAAACAAGTTTGTTTTTGTTAAGTTCCCAGATTGTTTCAACTATATCGAAAGAAAGAAAGAAAGAAAGAAAGAAAGAAAGAAAGAAAGAAAGAAAGAAAGAAAGAAAGAAAGAAAGAAAGAAAGAAAGAAAGAAAGAAAGAAAGAAAGAAAGAAAGAAAGAAAGAAAGAAAGAAAGAAAGAAAGAAAGAAAGAAAGAAAGAAAGAGCAATCCGCCTGAGACCTATACACTCGGAGGTGCATACATATGCAAAGGACCAATTTTCATTCTAGTCAGTATCCGACACTTGTGATCGCATCAAAGTAACAAGCTTCCCTGAACAGTAAAAATGCGAGCACCAGGGCACACTATTGAATCCCAGCAATATTGATCAGCATGGCGTGCCGCGATGTCATTTTTCCATCGATACTGGTACTGAGAGAGCGATAGACGCTTACTGGCGGAGCCAGTGCGTAAACGATATAGTATGCCGCGCATGACACACCATTACGAATAACGCAAGCCGGGTGTGACGAAAGCTATTAGGCACGCTGCCGCAGTTGTGGATGCTCTTCATACGTGTTTAGAAATTACGCAAAGTAGATCCCTTTTCGATAAGTGGGGGGGTATGATCACTGGGGACAAAATATAAATGTATACACAGAGAATAGGAGAGATAGAGAGAAAGGGGTCATCAAAGGGACGCGGCAATGTGTCCCCGAGGTTTTTCCGGCAGAGAGGACGACACGCATTCGCAGATGCCGTAAGCCTTAGTGTGAGCGCATAAATCGAGCGCACTAGGGAGGACAGTAAGAGGATGGCGTGAACCGATCGCTCCACCCTGGTGACAAGCTACGGTACACCCGTAAAGGCTGTGATGAAGAGTGGGGACAGGCCCGAGGCGCCCCTCGCAAGAATGGGCCGTCCTTTGAGGAAGATAAATTGCGCCAGAGGCCGTTATAGAATCCGGGCCACGCCACGCGGGGCCCGTGGCCGGACAATGGTGCGAAACGCTCCCCCGAGTGCGAACCTCACACAGGATGTTCGAGGAAGAAAAAGTGATGAGGTGGAAGCGACGAGCTCGATGGGAATGAGTGTGAATGAAACCCGAAAGGGAGGAAGAGAAGGAAGGAGTACCACGTGTAGGGCTGTGTTCCAGGGGCAGTTAGATGAGAGAATAATGGACCACCGATGGCCCCCTGATCGTGCAAGGGCCCGAAATGAGATTTCCCCGTTCTTTTCGCCTGACACCGTTTTGTAAAGGATCCGCGGTGGTTGCGCGTTGATTAGGGGAGACGACGGGGGAATCCAGTAGATGCTACAAGAGGTTACGGGGAAGGAAGAGGAGGGAGTATGGGAAACGAGATATTCTGCGAAAATTGCCTTTTTTATCTTTCTATGCTTACTGAAATTTACTACGGAAGATGCCTGTAGTGCTTGAAATATTTTTTCAAACGGGAAAATCTAAAGAGTAGCAGTGGCGCCCGAACGTATTTGTGTGTCCAATGTTTTATAAAAACAAAGCGGAAGTCAACAGAAGGGTGCTGAATGAATGCAGAGTGATGACTGCTTCTATTTTCTTTTTCTTTTTTTTTTACAGGCCGCCTGTACACTGTTAATGACGCTTATTCTGTTGCTTCTTCTTTTTATTTTTACTTTGATTTGAAGAGCTAAAAGTGACGTGTTTGACCTGGTCAGTTCTATTTTAGTAGAACGTGAAGTTAATCGATTGGATGTACGCCTAAAATGAAAATGAGCGAGCGTTGAATGCTTCGCATCACCGGCTTGAACAAGGAAACAGGCCAGAGCATAGTGTCGCTTTGGCTATTGCCTGTAGCATGAGGCCCTCATGTTTTCATGTATCTGATAGCTTTTGTATCGACGTTTTTGTTGACGGTAATGTGGTATGGTCGGTGCTATATTAGTGTCCCATTCACAGCCATAAATGCGGATATGAGTCGCCGTATCAGAGGAGAATATAAAACAAAAAAGGACGTTAATTTTTCTTCCATAATATTTTTTTCTGCATTGCCTGCGTCTTGCAAATGTTAGCTGCAAAATGAAGGAGCGTTTGCATGAAAAGAAAACTTAACACGATAAGCATCAGACCAGATATCCAAGTTTTTACCTGAGGGGGCTAAACATTACTGGAAAAAAAAAACCTTATTACATGCTGCTTCAGTAGAACGTCTACCACAGCAATGCAAGCAGGGATCTTCGTGAACGATGTCTCTCTGAATCCGACCCATCCCATCATTTCCCTGCATACAACAGCGTCGCAGTGCCAGTTTTCCCTCTAGGTAATTGCACGAAACTCCATGCTTTACCTCTCTGCTTTCCTCCGGGGCGCGAGCGCTTCGCCAGCTGTGCCTTCTCGCCATCTTCATTTTTGCCTACAAACGGACGCGGAACGCCTACACATACTACTTCAAGCGTAAGATTGCACGGTTGGACTCTCTGACGTGCCCACACGTCCTGAGTGAATGTTCCTGGTGTTACTCAGGGCGACAGATTCTGCAGACAGCCATGCATTTGCAACACGGCTTAAGCTTGGAGTTGCGGCACCTCCTCAATCGATAACAAAGCAGTGCGCTTTGGTGCTGCGCATCGCCCACGATATGAAGCTGTAAAGCGCGGATGGTATTTTTAAGGACTACGCACCTGAACGAAATATTATGACTAACTATTCCGCGTATAGGCCTATATATATATTTTGCGCTGTACCTATTATCACTTGTGAGTACATGTTGTCGTTTTACATGCCGCAGTCATGATCATAAAGTGGTAAGCCAGGCGATAAACCAGGCTAAAATCTCCGCGGATGTCATTTATTTACCTTAGCCTTCCGTATGTGTTACGGGCTAGTAAGTTGACGCATTGGGCAGGAGCGTAGACTAGTGGAGCGGAGCGCACTTGCGTAACTTCCAAAGACACCTCACTCCTCAATCTTTATAACAACACCAGTGTTTCGTTTTTATCTTGTTCACCAACAACGGAAGAGACTTGTGTATTTGTGTTCGAATATACTCGTGCGGTTTCGATGTCGGGTTGCCGGTCAGGATCATTTATAATGGTTAGGTGGAAGCATTTTTTACCTTTCACATATATCACTGAATGTGGAGGAAGACAAATGAATTGTGATAAATCGGCAAGTCTGTGACAGGGAAAGGATCATGGTCATCTCTTTTGTGCTCGCTTTGGTGCGTAATTCCGGCTCACTATTTAGTTTCAGTGGTATTAGCTTCGCTTCGAGCAGCCTAGCAAACAAGAGAACCATAGGATCCATAAATCCTTCAAAGAAGAGTTTTACGAGTGGTTACATGCCTCTTAAAATTTTTAGAGGAGAAACGCAGGCTCCAGATCTCTTCTACGAAGTTGCATGAAAAATAAGTCATTATTTAACTGTCATCGCTGATTAAGGCACAGTAAAAGATGTGTTGCTGCATTTTGGAAGAGAAATGTTCGCTAAAAGCGTATGGGGGCAGAGCAAGTTATTTTTGTAAAGATGTGGTGTATCATTTAGAAAAGGCATTTATACACTCTATAAACAATCGAGATTACCAGTTACTGTTTTTTGTCAGTCCTGACTTGCCACATATTTAAATGGTACGTGCTAACTCTGTATTGGAGAATCGCGCCTCAAAAAGGCAGTAAAACTCTCCAGAAGAGGGATTGGCGGGAGCCTTTAAAAATAGTTACATATGAGGCAAGTCAGGACTTACCAAGAAGACTAAAAGGTAAGCTTTATTTTTATGACTGTAGTCGGAAGAGCAATGAAACGTGGTAGAGTCTGAACTAATACAAAATCGTTTCGTTTTATTGTCAGCATACCGGTGCGACACACCAGTAGTCAGCAACTCGTCCATGACATCTTTTCGTATGGACTGTCCGCTATTCAGTACGAACGTCAAAATATCAAGTATATGATACTGTGCGACTGTATCTGGCGAATATTCTGTTTACGTTCTCGAATGCTTCACGGGCATGCATTACTTTTACAGACACGGCGGTCCGCTAAGTTTAACCGCTTGTGTTATACAGTTAAAAAACAACTCCGCAGTCTTGATGCAACAGCTGCTTTAAACAGCGTATGGCTTACTTTTTATTTGCCACTAGCGGTAGGCTTGATACATACAAATGATGCTAACGAGTTTAAACCTGGTAAGTATCTGGAGCCGTATACCTTACATCACAACGGTGTTACCTCGTTAGCGTTATCTTGTACGCGTTAGAGCGTTAGTGGAGAATTGCCTGTCAACTTTGGATACAGCCCGCGTGTTGGATGAATGGTGTACGAGCGCGAACACACATACTTGAGCTGAAAACGCACGAGTGCGAGCGTGTTGCAGGAAGAGCGACAGGCAAACAAATCCGCTGTTATTCATGAAACAACGCGACATGATAGGCACAAAACAAGAAAACAAAGAGTTGATGGTACGCATACCGCGTCACAGTGCTCGGAAGAAAGAGATGTGGTTGGAACGTCTACTCGCAAAAGAAAAGAAAAGAAAGCCTGAGCTGTAGGCTTTCACAAGACGGAAACTCTTTCTCAAAGAGGTTCTGTTTCGGATCTCCGTACCGCCTTTCATATCGAGCGCACAATGCATGGCGATCGCATGCTAGATCCCCATTGAGGCGCGCTATATTTCAAGTTCGTAGCCCGAGGGTGAAAATCCAGGCTAGAGGAAGAAAAAGTGAGATTCGCTCGTGGCTATATTCTCAGTCTTTCCTTTTTTTTTTTCTTTTGTACGTAGGTCAGAAAACATGAATATTTTCTGGCCGACGCAGGATATGCGTAGGATATGCAAGCAACAATAATAAGGTGAAATAAACAAGGTGAGCGGGAGGCGGCGCATGTAGGACCTTGTGGCTTGACGGGAGCCAGCGAGCTTTCTGACTTGACATTCCCTCGACGAGGCGCAATATGTACAACCGCTTTTTGTTTTTCCAAGCCTTTCAGTGGAAAAATGGCTGCTACCGAGTCCGAAAATATCATGAGAACCTTAGAGGGCAAATATAGAAAATACATTTGGCGTGCAGGCACGAACACATGTGAAGGAAAACTGGAAACGCAAACACACGCGCCTGTAGCTCGACTTTCAGTCGCGCTAGCGAGCCGAGATGCGATAAGGATACACACCAAAGCGCGCACGGTGATACGGTTCACGCATAAGTGTGGAGGCTTGGTTGAGCTGGTACATCTTGACATCGTATGTATTCTGCGTGCGTCTTCGTCTATGTTTCTCTCTCTCTTTCTCGTTTTCTTTGTTATTTTTTGTGCAGTACACACAAGAGCTCAAGCTGTATTCGAAGCCCACGCCTTTTTCGTGTACACCTCTAGTGCTAGTTTACTGGATAAAAAGAATAAACCGCAAGTACCTATACTATATTCATGAAACCTATTAAATAACTCAGAACAACGGCAAACAAGCAAGGTAAAGTAAAAATATCTTGCAGATAAAATTAAACCATTACGCTGCCCGTGTGCTGGCTATCAAGTTCTGTGGATTCTTCGCCCGTGGTAAATATACGTGCACCTCTTGCTTTTTCTGTTTTCTTTTTTTTTTGTCTGATCCCAACAGCCACATTCCAAGTCGTCTCACCGCGTCTGCGGAAACTTTAGTTTTTACGCTTCCGCGCCGTAGAGCCGAACTTCCTCTGATGCCTTGAACCTGCCAGAGTGCTTTATCGAATTTTAGCTTGTGACGCAAAAGGAAACTATATTGAGGTGTTTCTTTGCGCTAAAGTTTGAGCAAATGCGCAGGAAAGGTCTGACGACTTTACGCTAAAGTTGCTAAAGGAGAATTTGGTGCTGCAGGTTTCGAAGTCACCTAGGCGTGATGAGTAGTACATATATATTACATGCTCACCTGTTCCTAAACGCACCTATTGCAATTTCTACTTATCCCGTGTGACTATGTTTGTTTCGAATGTGCAGAAAACGCAATCAACCTATACAGATAGATGGAACAGAAAAAAAGGCCGATCGTTGTCGAAGAAATTCATGTATAAAATTGCCTAAACGGCAGCTCAGATCAAGAAAGTGGCATCAATTTTTGGCTATTCCAGCCACCATATGATAAAAACAGTGCAGGAACAATAACCACCCGATTTTGCCTTTTATGTATTAATAACTGTCAACACTGAATTTCGGGTTTAATATGGATATTGAATTTCTGAATGCCGGCTGAAATTATAATTCTCAAGGAGAAGTACAAACCGTAACTCTACGCTCATGGTCACACGCATGCGTGCACAGAAGAATTGTTAAGGAAAGGGCGTATGTTAAAAAAAATCACAGTTTCACCGCAAGGGTGAAACACTGAATGCGACAGCAAGAAATTATGACGCTATGCGATGCAAGGCGAGAAGCTCGCTCTTTTGGAACCGATCACGCGTAACTCGACAATTTACGCGCGGCTTTGACTTGATGTCGTAAAGGCTAATGAAGAGCGTAGCTGAAGGGAAGCCCCCTCAACGATGAAATGCGAGGTGATGAGCTAGGCGAACCTCGGCATGTTTAACACTGAAAAAACTTCGTCTCCGTTTGACTACTTGCATGTCTCCAACCTCCAACACGCCTACCTACTTCACTCGCCTGCGCTATACTATACTATACCCTCCCTCCACCGCACCCTAACTTTCCTTTTCTTCCCATTCCTATACTATGGCTTACATGGCTTTGCTATGCATGGTACAGTGCGTGTTCATATCTTCTTACGTGTTGTCTTCTTCGCGCAATTTAAACTTGTCTGCTGGACGATACTGCACCCTTTCGAGCTCGGCTTTAACATCTCCGCTGTAAAATGCTGGTATAAGGGAATACGGCCACTCTAGGGAGAGAAGCAGTTTTCGTGCAGTCCGTTGTCTCAGAAGCAGTGAAAGCACATCACGTAAGCTGTGTGGTGATGTCTGCCGAGACAGCGCGCGCCCCATCGCTCGGGACCAGGCCCTTATGGTCAAAGTTCACACTTGCTGCTCGAGCGACGAATGCGCCCCCCCCCCCCCGGCTTCCATGCTCCTTCGCCCGAGGAAAGACGGGCGGTGCGTTTCGTGTCTGCTTCAGGAGCAATCGACGGGAGGCCTTGCGCGTGGGCTGATGTTATCGCACGCGCCATACGTGTGATGGAAATGGCCGGCTTGTTTCATCCCTTCTTCAGCCGCATTCATCACCCCCACTCGCATGCTTTTACCAGCGGGTAGAACACACGATGCGTGGGGCGATGTTATCGATTTGGACTTTATAATGAACATGACGGCGACGGCAAAAAATCGTCGAAAGTATCCATATATTCGCTATTGCAATAAAGGCGCCTTCTGGTTGAATCGATGGCTATAGTATTCAGATAAAGCGTGTTAGTATTATCCGTAGCCACAAGAAAGCATTTGACAAGAAACAGTTGCTTCATTTTTACAACGCATGCTATTCGCATGGCTCTGCGCTCGATTGATGCTATAATGACAGTGTACTTCTCTTTCAAGTTCCTTCGTTATTGGAATAACTATCGTCAGATAATAAATCGGGGTCGGAGTTTATCCCACTTCAAGTCTCCGCAGCGCTTTGCCGGTGACCTGACATCACTCCGCTGACATTATCACCCTTATCACTCGGCTTTAATTAAGCCCGTGAGCGAGCCAGTTTTGACATCAGGAGCGGTATAGAATCCAGCGAACAGCAGGCCAGTGCACGCCGCAGTTTCGTTTAAAGCCGATGATTTCACTTCTTTTCCTCCTACATACGGTTCGACGCCGTAGCGCTTGCTTCGGTTGTGCTCGCCATTTCGAGCATTATCGGTTCATAACTTTAAACTCTGGAGTAGAAAGTACTGCTTTTAATCCCGTGTCGAACAACGAGGCGTTCACGAAAAGGTTGCTACACCTTTACACGTTGCAACCAGATGCGCGGGAAGAAGAGTGGCCTGGTTATGCGGAGTCAGGTTATCGAAACGTGTTCTTTTAACTGTAAACAAGCCTGCTTCGCCAACGCTTAATGCACATCCACGCTTTTCGTTACACTCTCTTTTCTCCCGACCTTCACGACGGCTTCTGCACTTTCATAAGCGGCTTACATGGCGCAGATTGCCCAACATCACGCCGCAAAAGTGGGATCCGAGTGTTTCGCCTTTACTTTATTTTCCTAAGGAGTCCCCTAATGCCCACATTTAAGTCGATGTTACGTTTCGCTTTAAGGCACTTAAGGGCAGTGAAAGGAGACCAAATCTTGTTAGCGTTCTAATGCGGAGTTCTGGAGACGGCTTGCTTCTTTTATAGTATGGCGAACGCTTCGCTTCCGAGAAAGGCTGCACGCTGAGCAACATAGGAAAAGAGTACACCGGTGTACTGCTTCTTATGTAAACATCAGTGGAAGCAGCTATGTTGTAGCCACAATTGCAGCCAGCAAAGAGTGATCAGCAACAAGCGAAATTCTTAACGTAGGAACGTTTTGAAAGAAAAAATATTGATCTTTTGGGTTCGAAACAGACATTAAACTGAGTTTCGATATGCTAGTCCGTTATAAGCTTAAGCTTTTGAACGGATGGTATATATATATATATATATATATATATATATATATATATATATATATATATATATATTCTGCGCATTTCGAGCGCATTTCTCTGTTTTGCAGAAACTTGAACTTGAGTCCAAGTAAAGCGGCGTGAGTTATTTACTCTGAAGTTTGCGCCTTGCGCAACTTATGTTCTATACTTGTTGTACACTATACTTAGAACTTGCGAGCACCCTACATGCTTGGATATAAATTGCATTGCCGGCATTTTGCGTTCATTCTTTACATTCGCTGTGCGCCTTGTATACATGCCGCGAGAACAGCGCACCGGAAATCAATTATGCGAGACCTTTTCTTAATTTATTTGCTTAGTATGAACAACGAACAGACATTAAAATAAGGGATAGGTCATTTCTTCTGAAGGTTTGGTGCTGTGTGCTTTCCCCTACTCCCTTCTCCAGAGTTATAATGAAGCGCTTCTTCGGAAAACCAAACGAAAAAAAAGAAAACTTTGAAGGATTCACAGTGCTTGTAGAAGGCGTGGTTCACGTTGTTTGGTACATAGCATGACGTTTTAGAAAAGGGATGGTTTAGTTGTTTTATTTGTTTACTTTCAGGTACGCATACGTTGGGAATACAACATATCGTGTTTTTGAAGGGAATGGAGAAATGCACGTTAATTTCGTAGACCTCAGAACTAACTGACGCTTCACGATGAAACACACAATCGGCGTTATGTTGAAGGAAATGTTTTTAAAACATAAGCATAGAATGCCGTTTACACTACAAGTTTAGCCGTGTTTTAGACTTAGTTGCGACATAGACAGAACGGTGGGTGTAGGAATCGCCTAGTGGGCCAAAAGTGCGCACTAGGCTGTGATGGACGACACTGATTCAGTGGGACAATATTGATGGCCTGAAATTCCTTAATGTGTGTCTGAATCTCAGTCTACCTGCGCTATAGTTTTTAATCTTATTTCTTCCATTCGGATGTGACTGATGAGCTGGAATGCGAACCTGCTGCTTTCTGCCCTCAATTTTGTTGTTGGGCCTGTAACTGGGACACTGTCGTGATTGATGGCTTACGACGTAGTTTTCGTAGTTCAGGTGTTTCAGGATATACCATGAAACGAGAAAAATGAGACGATAAATGACATGCACGATCGCTCACTCACAGCCATGGCTGCAAGTAAAGTAATTTATCTTCAACCAAATTCAAAACAAACGCGCTGTAGTGTGCCAGGGGGGGGGGGGAGGGGGTGCACTTTTTAACAGTATCTGACATGCTCCGCTTTAAACACGGAAAGGAGACCTTCGCAAATGCTACCGTGTGGCACCCGACGGGAAGTGATGTTTTCAGACGTGCTCTGCAATGAAATATTAATATGGGCCAGTTGATTTATGCCGGCAGGTGTGCATATATAGCGTTCGCGCTGGCTTTCCGAAATATAGTTGGAAGTCTGCACGCGTCATGTGTACGTGTGTCGCCTTTGTTTGTATTTTTTGCTCTGTTCTTCGAAAGCCAAAGTGCTCTACAAACTGCATTGATATTGTCGCCACATGTTTAATAAGTAAACTGTTGCAAATGTAAGAACTAACCAAGAATTAGGTTTAAAAAGACCTCACAAATAAAGAAATATTGAGTGATTCATGATATCTAATAACGTATATGTAGCGTTCTTTTATTTAGGCGTGAAGACATGAGAAGGAAGACTGCGGCATAGCCATATATTCCAAAATACGAAACCTATACTCAAGGAACAATTATCGGGCCAAGAAGCTTCGTTTTTCCCTTTTAGGGCGATACACCTGGTAAGATACTCGTTATCTGTAGTTACGACAATATTCAAGTCAGTTAACAGTGGCAGCCGGTAACAACAACAACAAAAACAACAAGAACACACAAATATTTTCGGTAGATGAACGCATAAAAAAAAGCAGCCTCAGTCGGACCCGATCCCAAGAGGGCCAAAGTTGAGAAGACAGACAGTCGGGATTACTGGCGTTCCTTCGAAGATCTTTCGGTGACAGGGCTTGGCATTTGGTTATCTCCAAGGCGGCGCGGCTCCACTCAAGCAGCTGCCAGATTCTAGGCGGATTGTCGCCTTCGCCAGTGGTGGGTTCGAAGATCAGGCGCTACTTCCTTTCCCGTTCGCAATCCTTAGCGTGTCCTTGCGCGTTGTCCTTTTGACTCTACGAGTGCCGCCGCGTCGTCGGATTTGTTTACAGCGACTTGGCGGAAATCGGCTTACGAGGCTAATTCTCCAGCGCCTCCGATGGCAAAGGGCACAGCGGCGAAGATGTGGCGCAGCCTCGGTGACGAGTTTCTTGCACGGCGGCCACAGTCATGCGCGTGTGGCGCAAGGTCGATAGACGAGACGGATCTTACAAGAGTATTTCCACTTCAGGATGAGATTGAATGCGTTCACGAACATCAGCGTGGGAGAGAAACGACCCACCGTGATAACTTGGAAGCTAGTGTTTCACTGCTAAACTCTAATTCCATTTATTAAGGCGAAAGCCTTAGATGCCTCGTCAAACGCAAAAGTTGACCGGCGTCCCGCGTCGGCGGCCACCTTCCGAGGCGCCAACACGAGTGATGCAACATATCATCATCACCATGACGGCACGAATCGCCAAAATTTGTGACGTAATCATGACGTCACTGTGACGTCATACAACGTGACGTCACATGGTGACGTCGTCACATGACATCCTCGCTTGGTAAAAGGCGGGCCGATCACGGAGGCAGTGCAAAACCAGCTTAGGCACCTCCGATCCTGGAGGCATTGTGAAGCGACGTTAGGTGCGGAAAGCTTTCGGTGGGTGGCGTGGCAGGATCAACACATCAACTGAGAAGAAAAAGAAGATGGCTGTCGACTTCGAGTCGTCTCAGGCGAATGCATAAGGGATTCTGCGAGATTTTGAAACGGCGCCTCCGTAGACTTTTAATGGCCTTCTATCTTTCTTGTGAATTAAAAAAAAAATTGTTGGAGCGTATCATTGGGCGATCATGTGTATGCGATGACTATTACACTTTGAAATGCTCTTCGTCAGGAGAAAATATTTTCTAAATGGCGTAGACTGTTATTCAGGTCAGTGTGTAGACGTTTTTGTTTATGTTCCTGCCCTCTTAAAAAAAGGCTCATTTGGCTCTTTTTTGCCACATATATGACTCTCACATGTTTAGCTCTCTTGAAAGAGATACATTGACACTTTTCTGGAGAGACGCGCGTGACACGTCTCTCCAATAGAGAGTCGACGTGCCTCTCGAAAGAGAGTTATACACGTGATAGTCATATAACGTATTAAAAAAAGTCAATGACTCTCTTTTTTTTTTCTTTGAGTGTAGATGTCTGCAAACAACTTTTTCAAACTAGCAGCAGGACGTTAGTATGTTGCAAACAACACTCAGGTTCGGTATCTCGTACAAGTTTAATACCTCTAGGACACTGCAGAAGAAATGTTAAAACATATAAATATACCTGTAATTGTATCCGCATGCTCTTTGAGTTGTGTATCGAAAATGACCTGTTAGCAGCGAAGAGAAGGCTTTGTCAGCGAAATATGGAGCCTGGGAATTTGTAGATCTTCGGTGATATCAAATGCTATTTTTTCTCTGGACGGTTAGTTTGTCAAAAGGGCCCACTACAATAGCTAATAAATGTACGGCTGTAAAAAAAAAGAAATCTCGGTTTTCGACGCAAAGCTTAGAAGCCTTGACGCTGGTAATGCGTTTCGAATGTCCCACCGTGACGCCACTTATCTAAGTCTTCAAAAGCGCCTACTCAACTGAAGGATACGTTCCTTCTCGACGTCGTTAAGGATAAAAGCTGACAGATCAAGCGAAGTTCTCGGTCGGCAGAAACACAATATGTAACTGATATCTTAGAAATCCACTTTGGGGACGCAAATTAAAGAGGCCTTTAGAAACGTTTGAAGAAAAGTTTTAGAAACTCATCATTGCGCAGTTGTAAAAATATGTGACCTTTTTTTTTTACAAGAGAAATAAAGAAACAAGGACTCATCACTGCTGTACTAGGCTCCTGCCAAAGCGAAAAAGTTGAGGAAGAGTATGGTATATCTAATCAAAGAGGGCAGTAGTACGAAGTATCGCTCACATCCACTGTGACCTTTATACAGTGATACGAATACGAAGACGGGACCTAGGGTCTTTTGCAGCATTATATTACGTATAAAAAGAAGAGCCAGTCAATTTATTTGCTGTTTGTGAGTATCCTCGCCGATGACCTGAAAAATATAAGTTCTTAAAGTTCCACATGATTGCGCCTCGAGATAGATGAAGGAAACAAAAGGTGAAGATGTTAGCCAGAACAAATGTCTGATTTGCTACCCCACACTGGAATGTGAGGAAGAAAAAGAGGGAGAAAGAGAGCACACGCACACAAACACTGTTCTTCACAGGACAGCATGCTCCTTGTCAGCGCTACCTTAATTAATGCAGTTCTTTGTTCGTAAGCGACGCAAAAGGGAAAATAATAATAATAATAATAATAATAATAATAATAATAATAATAATAATAATAATAATAATAATAATAATAATAATAATAATAATAATAATAAATATTGAACAAGCAAGTACACCTGGCGGCACCCTTAGCCATATGCATAAAGTCTTAAAAGGCAAAAATGCAATTCAGATGTCAAAACATGTAGACCTGCCACAGAGAGCAACAGAAAGGGCTACCTGAAATGCCAGCCTATAAAAAAGAATTCTTTTGTCAGACAGTTCAGAAGTACATGTCTTTCTGTGCAACGAGCTCTCGTTGGGCTCCTTCTTATACGTATATTCCAGTCTTATATCTTCGATCTCGCCGTAAATCTTCGCCAGAACTTTCGTTCTTTTTTTATTCGGTTCAGTAAACGTAAGTAGAATACTCTATTAAACTTCGATAACCCACGAAACGCAGCAGACTTTGTTCATTATGGAAAACTTAATAACAAGAAACGAACGCCGAAATAATAATCTTATTCTTCTGACAGGACCCTTCAATCCCGAATTCAATTAACGCTGTGTAGGGTGGCGCGCATCTTCAGCGTAAAGGTTTCCGACCTTTGAGAGGGTGGTAATACGCGCTGAAGGACTCTACAGGCGAAAATGTACTGAAACTTTATTGACATTTGAGCTGGAATGTGAATTGTCTGAGCTGAAAGAGTTCAGCTTGTTCGCGGAGGGGCAGCAGTTTTACGAAATTCCACGCGCGAGCCTCGGTAAGTGGTATTATGGCGTGCCGAACACGATGGCTTCTTTCATTCTAAGCTCTTACTCGTGAATTATGCAATACGTGAAAGCCTTTCCCAACGGCGCGCCTAGCACCGCGAATCGATTAACTTGCGACGCGACAACTCAGGGAGGCTGCCGCTGCCCACGCAAGTGACATCGGAACAAGTCAATTTTCTTCGGGTTTTTCGCTTGCCGTTCCGACATCTCCGTTTAGCCACAGTGTATCGGGTTTCACAACTCGCTGGGGACGCAGGAAAGGGCATCGGTGCGGCCGCTTCCACTTCACGGCGTTTCACCGGTGTCATTCCGCGGAATAAGCGATTACTTGCCGCTTTGAACTAAAGTGAATGTGACCCTGAATGCTTGAAGGCGATATTGCGAAGGTTCACTGTGGCGCAATGAGTTTACTGCTGCTGGCTTTTCTGAACATTGTGACCTGCAATGTGCGGACACCGTGTCTTAAACGCTTAAAGTAGAATTCCTGTAGCTGACGATTTAAAATTACACTTCACTGCGTCGCAGTGTTCGCACTTAACTTGGAAGCGCCCACGCCCAGGCACTTCTACCTGAACACTCCGCTTCCAAAGCATCACTCTAAATGTATGAAACCACTTATTAAATATTGTCATGGGGTCGCGACGTCGAGGAAAGCAGCAGTCGGCGTGTCCAAGATGAAAACTCTTTATTTGGTCAAACTTGTGGCCGGGAAACGGAAAGTCAAACTACAGGGGTACACACTGTACACTGATAGCGGCGAACAGAGCGTCGGCCGTCGATAAAACTGATCTGCGGTAAGGCGCGTCGGCATTTATACATGCGGCATCGAACATTCCAACCTTATCGCTGGTGGGCGCGTTAGTTCCAGAATGGACTCTGCTGTTCGCGTTTCCGCGCTCAAGCGTAACTGATGATCCTAAAATAATCTGGAACGTTCCCACCCATTCTAGCGCGGTTTGCGCAAGTCGGCAGTAACACATGTAAGGGAGCGGTAACATAAACATTGAAAGAAAGGAGCGCGTGTGACAATATACATGAGCCGACAGAGGCTTTACATAGAGGCTTTATGAAGTTCGCCTGGGAGTTACCTGCCGCAAGTAAGCGAAGCAACAAGATGAAAAACCAGCTTCGATGATGAGAATGCGGAGGAGGAGAGGAAGGAACAGCAAGGCGATCAATCAGACGCGTGACCGGTTTGCTAACCTACTCCGGGAGAAAATAATTGAAGGAGGAAAGGAAAGATGGAAGGAGGGAGGTGTTATGGAGCGCATGTAGCTGTCCATCAGCCTACAATCGGTTACTGAGGCAGGGCGAATTTAATGATATCAGCTTCTGTAGGTTTGCATGCCGTGAAGAGATTGATAAGGTTAATATCAAGTAAAGTAAGTCCAGTTACTTTAAGTTGATTTTATCGTTCTCTTTCCGTGCGCACAAAAAAGCAACTCTCTAATATAGTCGTTACGTTATCCTAGCTAAGGAATTGTCGTAATCACGCCCATAACGAACCAACACAGGTGCCAGACCAATGGTGCGCATGTCGCGTGTTGTAGGCAACATCATAATCAATACGTGGCGTCGGTAGCCGAGGCGATTATCTTTCCCGAATGTTTCGAACCAGAAAAGAAAGCAAAACAAAAAGGCTCGCCTTCAATGCATCATACCTCGTTGAGACGTTTGCTTATTGCAGCATGCCTTAAGCGGAAGTAAGCAGTGACGTTTCTACGAGCAATATTACTTGACCAGTTGTGCACAGAGGACAAATATTACTAAATGTTTACCTATTCTTTACAGCGATGCATGGCAGGAAAGAGCAAATTCGCTACCACCAACAACGACGCCAGAAAAGAAAATGATAATAAACGGGGGTTGGCGTTGAATAGATCACAGAAAAAATAAGAAAGAGATATACTGACACGCGATCAAATAAAAGGTCATGCATCTTGCAAGAAAGTGAAAAGTACTGAACAACAAGAAATAAAACAAATAAATACAGGATTTATTTCCAGTACAGTAACACTAAAGTTTTAAAAAAAAGAGATGTCTTTCTTGGCAAAAGTAGACAAGCCCAAACCCTCCCTACTTTCGAAATAGCGGCCATGTCAGGCTTGACTGAAGCCAATGCAACATGTTCTTTCTATTTAAGCGAGTGGTATTCTCTGTAAAGCTTTTTCTTCAATTTTTCAAGCGCTTGAAGTACCTATGTCCTAACTCCCTGCTAAATAATTCAGATTTCCGATACGCGAACTCCTAATTTTTTATGTACTTCGCCTTGGGAGCACGAAGCTCACGTTTCTTCACGTATCGTCGTACAGAATAGGAACCGCTGATGCGGCACGTAACGATCTCATTCATTAACCGCTCGATTCTTTACTTGTTATGAGCCTTAACTGGTGAATTAGTTTTCTGCCTTCTGTGAATCCGTGTGCTTCACCTTTTACCTCTCACCTTTACGTTAGAGCTAACGGTCGAGGAACATTAGCTAAGCTTGTAATCCCACAAAATATTTAGTCGTTGCGCAATTTATACGTTGCGGTTTGTTCTTGTATGTTATAGGTCGCGCCACGTCTGACTCGGTGGCCGTGTAGCTCCTCGCAACTAACGCTTACGAAGCTATTGTTCGTTGAATTTTAAAACTTTTTTTTTCCAGTTACGCAAGTAGCTCACTATTAAATGTATACTGTGTCTTTAGTGTCTCTAGCGAAATATGTAAATATTACCATATGACTAAGCATCGAAGTCATAAACACATGTTGTACCTTTTTCTTAATTTTACTTTTTTTAGGCGAGTTAGCTGGAGCGTCTCTAATTGTAGTCTGTGGAAGTCGTGCATAGTGATCTTGTTACGTTAAGCGTGGGACAGCCGTCTATGGAAAGAAGTCAACGCGATGCAGCCGACGAAAGCCGCATATTCGCAGGACACGTCGGTCAGGACGCTGACACAACGGGGCTCTGTGGAGTTTCAGTTAGTATCTTTAACCAAACGTGAGTTCGATGTTGCTAAGAGAATATGCGCCAGCCTTTTAAAGCCTGCATATGTAAATGGGAATAATTCAGCGAATGCGACAGGCCAAACATCCGTCTGAAAGCTTCGCACCTGTTCACGTCGAGGGAAGCGGTGGCTGCTTCGGTGCTACATTGAATCCAAGAAGAAATGGTTCTCATGTTTACCTATTGATACATATTGCGATAGGTGAGTTATTCTCCTATATTTATATCACTTTACCTTTAAACGCACTGATTTTCAAGCACAATTAAAACGTGCATTAATCTAGCATGAGTACCTTACACGGTGAGTTTAACGTTCTGCCACGGATTTGCCTTTAATTGATACGTCCTTGCCCGGCAGCAGTGACTGCGATAAAAAGAAACTCACGCCAACGTAATGGTCAAGCAAGGGTAAATCAACGAATGTCCCTCTCTTGGTGAAGCGAAGCCTATGAGCGGTGCGCTGAGCTTTCGCCGTATTAACATATGCGCTTTGGAGGATAACGTTCATTTTTATTTTTAGCCGCGGTAATCATAGGTTAATGAATTGTAATGACCACTCCCTGATTTATTAATTTCGGTTGCTATATGTGTTCCAGAGGAATACTGCGTTGTTTTCACAAGAAAGAATTTCTAAGTCTTCCAAGTAGAATATGTTAAACTTCCCAAGCACAGCTAGATCTCGAGAAAATGCTTGGACATATTTCTTCTCCCTCTCAGCAACGTAAAATTTCAAAATTTCTGTTCAGGTTCCTCGAGGATATTAACTTAATTGATAAACTGTAAAGTATCTTACATCACAACCGTTAGGTTCTCGCACGCACGATCGTATACTTTCTTTTTCTTCTTTTTTTTTCTATTACGGCCCTCCTGCTCCTAAGGCTTTTTTTTGTCCTGTATCTTCTTTTCCTGTACAGAGTAACATGTTGGCGCCTTTATACACGGTGGCAGACAGGCCTGTTCTTCAATAAAGAACTTTCTTTAAAAAAGATGTAAGGCTCATCGTGCGCATTGCGTGCTTTACTGAAAACGCATACCTCATACATCGGACTCTAAAAAAAATGATTGTTGGGCTAGTTGGTCGTGCACGACTGGTTGAGATAAATTAGCATAAATTATAAAACGACAAGGAACACAAGCAAGCAGACGAGCCCTCGTTTCCTTTCTTGTGTTGTTTCGTTTTACTATTATGCGCTAATTTATCTCAGCTAGTTCATCAGCCGGAGATGAGTGTGAATTTATGGGAGCTCTCTTGCTGAAAAGAAAGTTTTCTCTGGCGAAATAAATAGCAGAACTAAGCAAGGAAAAAGAGAAAGAGAAAAGGGTGAGAAAAAAGCATATGTGCGGTCAATAGGAGCCACCAGAGTTATCGACCTGAGACCCTTCGCAAGACGAGTGTCTCTTGGAGGAGAGGAGTAGAAAAATAAGCGTCGCTGAGGAAGTTGAGAGCATCCAGGCAGCGCAGCTCAGAGTCCTCGCTCTCCGTGTTTCTTCGCGGCCATCCCTTCTATCCAAGGCAAAACTTTCGCCTCAGCTGCGGATCGAGAACAGTGTACAGGAAATCTTGTTTTGGTACAAGATTCGTGCATCTGCTTCGTATTCGCTGGCGCTGCACGCACTTCGAGATCAGAGACGTCGAGGCAGCGGCACTTTGCATTACGCACATTTTCAAGGGAAGCCCTGTTTACCAATTCAACTCGCTTGCATCGTGCGCTGACGAACGAGACGAGGATAATCTAGATTTACGAAGGCGTAGCGAAAAGCGAAAGTATGTTTTGCCGCTGCGTAAGACACGAAGCAGCCTGTTGCGGAACAGTTTCTTCAGCAAAAAAAAAAAGGAGGGAAAATAAAGAAATGTTAATCTAGAACAGAATAGGGAATATGGGAAGAATGGGGAGAGAATGGGGAAGCTTGATTCTATTCAAAATATCGCTACTTGCCGGAGTGCTGAGTAAGCAGGAAAGGGTTGACAACATAGCAAAGACTCGAACAGATATTCACAAGATTTTATATTACAGAGAGAGCTTACAACAATAGGCATTCAGCTTATTGGTTATTTGCTTAAATTCAAATTTCACAAAAACATTTTTTGTCGGAAAAGTTCAGTAAATCACTTTGGCACATTTGCGCGCCTGCTAGATCAAGAAAACGAATACTTTCATATGCGATGTCATTCTAGAAGCCGGGACCTGCCTTGAATACGTCGAGTCATACTCGACATATTTAAGCGAGAAAGAATGTTTCATGTAGAGGGACTAATTTGACTGACACATTTCCTTTTACTTTTGGTTGCGTTGGTTCATTGCTTAACTAGGACCCCTTTATTGTAATAACCCTACACTGCAAAAAATCTGGCCCCTAAACACGGACAAAGCTGAAGGTATAGCGGTGCCGAGCACTTTTCCGCGATCCGAATTAAACGATTTCTCTAAAAAGGAGTCTTCTTACGAAGTGCTTTCGTTACCACAGATAAAACAAAGCACTCCGTCACTTTGTTTGAATGAGAACACTGTTCCGTGACCAGAATAAAACAATTTCCTTCAAAGAAGGTCTTCTTATGTACCTCCTACGTTAAGATACTAAAGAATGGTCTGCCTGTACTGTCCAATATAATACAGCCCATTTGCCTTAATGCAAAATAATGGTTTTGTACCGCAACTGCACCATAAAATCCCATAGAAGCTTTGCCACCTATGCAGGTGGCAGTCTCGGTATACGCTGGCAACAAGTGAGCGGAGGTCGACCAGTCCACTAGCCACATACGTCCACGTACACGTTCGATATGGGTCTGTGGTTGTTGTTTCAAGCAGATGCTTCATGACGCATGAACCATAATTCCAATAGCTTTCCTCCACCTTCGTTCCTGAGCCAGCATCGTCGCACTGTTAAGGTCGAAGCTATAACCTGTCGTCTAGCAGTATTCAACAAGCTGTCTTAAAATGCGCTCCATGGGTGGCTTTAGCAACATTCCCACTTTGTGTTCTTTGAACGTCTTTGGCATTTTCCTGCCCAATTCGCCGATGTAAGTGGTGTTGTGAACCCCACAACGTACTCTGTAGAGTACCCTGCTCTAATCATCCGCAAGTGTGCGGTCTTTGGGCTTTGTGAACACATGTCCTTAGGACAAGGTATACACAAACACCGCCGAAGATTAGAGCGGGATCATCTACGAAGTACAATGTGGGGATTGCGACACAACTTGCATAGGCAAAATGGGTTGAAGAAGGTAAT
This sequence comes from Rhipicephalus sanguineus, assembly GCF_013339695.2. Lineage (NCBI taxonomy): Eukaryota > Metazoa > Arthropoda > Arachnida > Ixodida > Ixodidae > Rhipicephalus > Rhipicephalus sanguineus. Next base: position 56,609,378 of record NC_051180.1, on the reverse strand, counting down.
CGAAGGTTAAAGAACACAAAGAGGATGTTGCGAAAACTACCCATGCAACATGTTCTAAAACGGAGCTTGTTGAACGCTGCTGAATGACAAGGCATAACTTTGACTTAATCAATTCGACGATGCTACCTCGTGTACAAAGGTCGGAGGAAAAGAAAAATCTTGGAATCATGGTTCATTCATCACGGCGCATTGGCTTGCAACAACAACAGCGGCCCTCTACGAGATGTTTACAAGGAAATGTGCGACTAATGGACTGGTCAAACTCCGCTTATATTTGGCAGCGTATACTGAGAATGTCGCCTGCATAGGTGGCAAAACTTTCATGTCATTTTGTTAATAATTGTTGTGTTAAGTCAAAGTAAACATTTTGCAATCAAGCTACACATCCCGAGCTGGTAGATGTGGGGGTAGCATGCCATGTGTAGATGCACTGTACTGTGTGAACTTGCTGATGACGGAAGCATACCTGCTGCTTCATGCCAAATAAACAGTGAAGTACACTACTACATGCTTCTTTAAATGCCACTTTGGCAGATGTATTCAGGAACATATTTGTCAAAAGTGTTGCAAGCCTGCTTATGAAACTGTGTGCACGGCCCATGGACAGCTCCACTTCGCTCCTTTCTGTACGTCTGAAAAGGAAGTGAAAGAAAAGACCTAGAGCAACAGCAATGTTCAGAATTTATACAAATTTAAACATTGCCATGGTGCATGTGCACATGGCCTCCCTTAGCATCACTGTTTCAGAAATCAAAAAAGCAGAAACTGTATTTTGCAGATATTTCTCGACTCGTTCTGATCATATGAAGAACAAGCAGCATGATTTCACGAAGACTTATTGCTATAGTACACAAGAATTCAGGGTTAAACACACTACGTTCTAACTGCTAGAGTATTTATTTACGTGCATTACCAATTCTATTCAATTATTGTCATGATGTTGAAGCAAAAGTCTTAACAGTTACAATTTTTGTACTTAATGCTGCCGAGAAGGCCGAGAGTTATGTGGGTGAAGAAATGAAGAATTGCGCATGTGTAAAATGGAATCAGCTCGCACAAGGCGAGGCAAATTGTAGACCACTGCGAAGGGCTACTGCTGCAGTGCACATATAATAAGGCTGAAGATGACAAAGATTAAAGCGTAAACGTAAAGGATGAGAATTAAATTGAGAAGCAAGGCTTGCTGTCAATAGCTCTTGAATTCTATCAGAAAACAACAGGACAGTTGTATATCCTGTACATCTTAACGCGACAAAAGTTGAGCTGAAGATGGCGGCTTGAATGAATGTCAAACCATTGAACAAATCGTGTTGTTGGAGCCAATGTTTCAACAAATTGATATGTCTAAGTTGTTGCAGCAACCTTGATGCAATTCGTTGCCCCTCTAAAGAGGAGTCCTCTTGTTGAATCACTAGCTCCAACAACATCTGTTGTTCAACGATTATTTCATGAACTGTACATCTCGTTACATTCATTACAAACCTCTACTGTACCAAATGCTATTATGGCAATGATAGTGGGTGCAATACTTAAGCTGCAGTGTGATAAGCAGGTGACCGGCTATTCAACTCTTTAAATATACCAGATTCATAAAGACTGCAAACCATAAGGCAAGCACAACACAAAGAACAAGCGTAAGGAAATCGAAAGAGGTTAACTTTAATAAACGAGGTATGGAATTAGTCATCCCCATTTGAAGTATAAAAGGTGGTTTTTTAACGAACTCCTTTGCTGTTGAAAAAGATCATGCTGCTAAAAAAATCATACCTGTAGTCAAGTGATAATTTCCAGGACGAAATTTCGTGATGCTGAGAGCATGCATTAAACTTTATGCACGATAAGCGTTAGGTGCAATGTCAGAGAGGTGGAGATGATTTAATGGATAGCAAATACTAAAAATGAAAAGCTCTGAGTAACTATCGCAAGAATAAGGACGAAGTAAGGAGGGAAGCATATGATAAGCTAGTGCAATGTCTGAAGCGAGTTAATCTTGTCTTAGAATATGCAGTCATAAAGTGAGATCCAGTAAGTAGGCGTCACATGCACTGGTTGTGAGAGAGATATGGAAATGACGGACCACCTTTTAAATAAATGTAAAAATGTCCACCCATGTGCGTGTTGGGAACTAGCTCTCATGAAGCCCTAGGCTTAGAGAAAGCTTGATAAAGATGAACACATCCACAAGAGAAATCAGTAAAAAACAGATGGAGGATTGGTAGTGGAAAAGCAGCGAGAACAGCCAAAAACAAACTTGCAGGGTCTTTATGTACAATGCCGAAAAATAAGCTACCTATTATAAGTTTTTTTAAGGAAAGAAATTTAATTCAGGTAGGAAAGGCAATAAGCCAATTCAAAGATTGAGCTTGGCCACTTGCATGTCAATGCTTCGCTTTAAAGGGAACACACATAGCATCCATCCATCTACAGATGTGAAACTGCGTCATGCAAGATAACTTATACAAAGTTATTTCTTTGAGCAATTAGCGCAAAATATTTCAGGAGAGCACCTAACTGGGCTGGTTAGTACATGATTACAACGGGAACAAACAGCGCTGGGCACGGGACGGAAAAAAAAGGTAGACGAAGGCGACAGCACCCTCGTCTATTGTTCTTTCTTCGTCCCGTGTCCAGCGCTGTTTGTTCCCGTTTTAATGCAGAATATTTTTCTTTAATCTGAAGATGGCAGTGTTTCATGGCTAAAATAGTTTACTAATTTGCATTTCAAGTTACATTTTTTCAGCCATAAGGAAACACTGCAAAATGCTGAAGTTCTAATGTTAACATTTATCAGGAGAAAGACTAATTCTTTCGTATGGAATACCGAAGGTTGATTTCTAAAGTTCATTGCCTTTGTATTTTGTGCTGTTACCTTATGATTTTCCTTAAGACGGTTGTATAGATGTTCTTGGTTTATCTCGTGTTTTGTATATGTTATGCTCCTGTTTTTGCTTAGCAAGATCATTTTATGTGTAACTTATCACTGTAGCCCACTTTGCAATACTGCTTACTGGTGTCAGCAGTATTGTCAAGTAATAAATAAATAAGTAAATAGATATCCACTTTGTCATAAAACTACTATGAAAACAAAATAATCAGAAACGTTCCACCCAAACTGTAACAGTCGGAAAAAATAGCTTTTGACCCATATTGCAGCTTAGCTTTTGCTATGTAGCATTCCAAACAGAAATGTCGCCAAGACATTATTGTGTGGTATACTTTGCTGGCAATTTATATTCGATTTAAAAAAATATATACTGCTTGGCTGTAAGCAAGGAAAAATTTACTGAAGTGAATAATCCCTAGCCTGCACAGAGTCTCGTTCCTTGACCTTCGCTGCACAGCACATTGGCACAAGATTCACGCGGGTGCCCCTGTGCTCATATAGTGCAAGTCTAAATGTTGCAGATTTAAGCAATACTTCTGTCTGAAATACCATGCAAGAACAATGATGTGCTGTGCAGTGAAGGCAAAGCTCCAAGAAACTTCCCACAGCCTTGTTATTTTTCATTTGAAAAAATTATTTTTCGCTTGAAGATAATATTACATCTTAAAAACTTTGTCTAAAAGCACACTATGATGTGTAGGCAACATTTTAGCTGGGATTGCTACACAGTGAAAGAGAGCCCACAATATGGGTTCAAACACTGCTTCTTCCAAGTGTCAATTTTGAAGACATTTTTGCTTCTTTTTGCCAGCAACATTTTCAACCCTTGGTATATGCACTGAACGCATACTGTGAATATATTTCACATGAAACATTCAGTCTTTTTTACAATATACTTAAAAATGCTGCATTTTGCAATGTTTCCTCACGACTGCAAATAGCATAAATTGAAATCAAAATAAATTCGACTATCAAAGTCATGAAAGATTGGTGACTATGTTAAAGAAACAAATGCTTTGTAGTAAAAGCTCGACGCAATAACCATGTGTCAATTAATTTGCCTGACACAGCTTCATTTCTGCATGCGAAGTTTGAAAGGTCTTTGCTGCGTCATGCAATTCTTTCCCCGAAAATAACACTTGAATGACTACTTCCCACACTGAAGCATAACAGCACCAGTTTTACAAAATATTGGAAATGGTCAAAAAACGACCTGGCACACTGGCGTGAAATGACCCAAATAGGTACTAAAATAAAACTGTGCACTGTCAGACACTAAAATGAAGCACTAATCTGCTTGTATTGCTAAATTACTTCAAAACCCTGCTCTGAATAACTGCCCACAAGAAGTTGATTGCGAAAAACTTACTTTAACCTCTGACCTATTTTTATCTATCTCTAGTATAATGACTCCTAACCTTCGGCACACACACAAAGGCACAAAGCATTTCATATGGTTCAATGCTTTCGAACAGTACGGAAGGTCATATGTTAAGAAACAGCGTAAAATCTGGACTAATTTTAACCAGCTATGTTTTTATAACATGCAAACATCGAGAAATACACAATAATTTAGTAACTTGCCCCCTCTAAAAGTGTTGCTGTCACAGCTCCAAATTCCATTCACGAGCTATACTGGCTAAAGTATTAAAACGCAGCTGAATTTCCATCTCAATGGTGGATGCACACAAGTCTACAATAATTTAGTAACTCGCCCCCTATAAAAGTGTTGCTGTCACAGCTCCAAATTCCATTCACGAGCTATACTGGCTAAAATATTAAAACACAGCTGCATTTCCATCTCAATGGTGGATGCACACAAGTCTACACGAACAGGCATGCACTTTAGATTGACTTCACAAGCCAGATATCCGGTAATCCTGCCGTTGGAGAACGTTACCAAGTGTATGAGCTGGACTACTACATAAGCTAAAATGGATGCTTGTGTGTGTTGGTATGACAGAGCGTAAACAAAGCAGTGCAGAAGACTGAGCACACGAGCACAGCACTGTTTGTGTCTTCCTTTTTCTTGTGCTCCGTCTATTGCGTTTTTTTACACTAATGCATTAATTGTGGAAACAACTGGCTGCCGCAATTTGGTCATCTAGGTCGAACTTTTTGGGCCTTGTACCAGACTAAAGAGCTTTGTTGTGAAAGCAAAGGTGTAACAATATTGCACTACAAATCAGGGAATACAAAGCATCGATAAGAATGTTCAGCCAAAATAAAAGGCTTCAGCAAATTGTTTAAGACACATACTCACAGGTTAATGCTCATTCACAGCTTCTACGGCAGCCCCATGATTTCTGTGCGTCCATCTGTGCGTGCCTTCCTTCCGCCTTTGGGCAAGTTCGTGTAGAATGTCTGCCAGGAAAACAAAAACATCAGAAACAAGTCGACTTTTTTTAGCATGCCTCACATAACCCAAATTAACTTTCCTCTCCCCATAAGGTAGCTGTTTAGAAAGCATCCAAACAGCCGCTGCTTTGTCTATGTATAGCTCATAACCAATTAGTAGCATCCAACACGACACCTGGTCATTGTCAAAGCATACGAGAGAAGAAACTGAAACAAGTATAAGCAAAGAGCAAGCGGCTATATTTCGCCATTATATCGTTTCCTAATCCAGCCCGATGCATTCATCGCTTAAATTTAATTTACACTGCTATATTGGTGTTCGCCCTAAACTTACTTTCCAAATAACTCACTAGATAACCTATTTCTATTACTCACTATATGAATACATGTTAAAAAGATGGGGCATGCAAACAAGGGACACAAGAGAGTCAAGACACGTAAAACGCTGAGTTCACTCAACTGGAGGCTCATCACCTAATCTACCTTTACATTGTCGAGAGCGTAAATGCACGCAAAATTCGATGAATGCAGTTTTGTACAAGCACATTGAATGAAGAAATGCGTCCAATTGTCGAGGCCTGCATATCGATAATGGCAGTGCACAAGAGAGCAACCGTCGATAACTAGCATAAAGAAGAAATCACATGCTTGGCAGTTACTCTACGTAGACTAATCGCGCGTGCCAGATTGATAGGTATCGCCTCATGCCTGGGCATGCACAGATAAGTTCTGTGTCTACTTTATTTTGTGCCACTGTCCACCTTTCCAGTTGGCGTTAGTGGTGTCTTGGTTTCTCTCTTGTGTCCATGTTTGCATGCCCTGCCTTTTTAACATGAATACCTACCAACCAGCTCAGCTGTCTGTTATACTAAATATGTATACAATCTAGAATTACCACTCTGTCCACTTGCTGATGTAATAATAACAATGGGGTTCTGCAATGTAGACGTCAAATAAAAGCACAGGAACCTCTAGGATTTGCACCCTCCACCGAAAGTGCAACCACTCCATCAAGGATCGAACCCGCACAGTTCAGATCAGCAGCTGACCATTATAACCACTGTATTGCAGGCGGGGATGTTCACTTGGTAATGTAGGTTAATGTTAAGGATTATGGAAAGAGCTGTAGGTTGAGAAAGACATGCAATTAAGCAAGGAGCTGCAGACATTATGCAGTTTAGATATTTCTGTAATCCAAGGGCTGGTGCTCAGGGCATGCACCTAAGGAACTCCTGTTCATTATCTCTTTTCGAACCAAAGCTTAGCAGAATTGATGTTCCTGTCTAGATATGCCCCTGAAAACCAACAGTTAAATAGCTGCAAAGTAAACACTAGAAGACAGAAAAAAATCCATCACTTGTATGATATTAAACACATCAAGATGCAAATACACCAAACACCCTGGACTGTGAAACGCATTGATTGAAAAGATATCAGTTAAACAAAGCAGTATAGCAATGAACTTCCATGTAGCTGCCACACGGCAAAAAGCAGGTGGCTCTGGTGCCATGAAAAATCTATAATAACACTTGTTGAATATAGCAGGATGTTTTGTATGATAAATGTATAAATTACCACTCACAGAAGCTGACATGCTATTTTAAAAATCAGCATTGCAAAAAAATAAAGCAAGAAAACCACGTGACGTGTGAATTTACCATTCGTAATTTAAGGCTAAAGGGCCCCTAAACAACCCCGGAGTCTAAAATTTGTGACAACTGCACGCTTGTACAACGTGAACATGTTGTCACATGAATTTTTTGATTTAAGTGGTGTAATAATGAAGCCACAGGGGATAGAACAACATTCCAGCTGGGTTTCAGTTTCTCGCTCAGCCTGATCATCCTGAAGAGGGGCTTCCTCGGTGGTGCACTGTGCCAGAGCGATGCGGTGAGGAAGCACCGTCACAGCACTGGCGAGATAAACCAATTCGCAACACTTGTGACAACCACAGATACTGCATCATCACAAAGCCAAAATGCCGTTTCGTATTGCAGAGGACTATTCAACAGTCAGCGTTACTTAATGTTGCTCATAGGCAACATTACACCACTTTGCTAGCAAAGAGGACTGGTCAAGCGCTGAAGAGGAGGTGCGGTTATTGTTTTTAGAAGTGGAGTGTCTGACATTCGCACAATGTGATTCCTGCGGCCCTCTGTACGAATTAGCGAGCTTGTTTGGGAGGCGTAAAAAAAAGTCGGAGCCTGCTGACTGGCCCTCTAAGAGAATGTAAATATAAACTAGAAGGAAGTACACTTGTAGACATATTACTATAAGCTATAAAAAACAGGCAATTAACATGCTCAATCGATGCAGCATAGGGATGTCTCACACCTTTGCAAGAACTTTACTATGGTGGCTGCATGTTTGTGTAGGCCAGAAGCAGCAGGCACGTGGCTTCCATGAATTTGACCCGTTCGTTGAAGGGAAACTGCTGCTCACATCCTTGTAGCAGTGCTTTTTGAAGATGCTTCCTGCGATAACAAAATGACCACAACACAATTATGGTCTGCAAATATCGACAGATGACCTACATTGCTGCCCTTTCTCATTAAATTCAGCTCTAGACTAAACACTGCAATAGCGGCATCCTCCTACATTACAGGGCATCATACTGCTTTCCTTGCCTGGTTTTAGTTCAATAATTGTTTTCACCCATAACAGAATGTAGCACTAGTAAAGATTCGGTTGGGGAGGGTGCAGTCGTAAAGTGTGTATGCAAAGTAAGAATATGAAAAAAAAAACAATGGCATAATTTCACATGAGATATAACAATTATCATAATTCATGTAATGTCAGACACCAAGAAGTGTTTAATTGAGCAAGTTTTGACCTTAAGCTATCGCAAAACAATGCCCTTTATGGAAAGTGGGATTTGAAGAGTGAACTCTGATGATGAAATTGGCTGCCTTAGCTGGCTCTGTAGCTGCAAGTGCATTGCTAAAGCCGCTTGAATGCACTTAACAAGCCTGTGTAATGGTATTGACAAATGTACAGAGAAGACAAACTCATTCGTTCTCACTTAGCTGCCATCACAGCAATACGTTGCTTCGTGTCAGGTTTCCTGGTATGCAGAATGCACGAACTTGGTGGCCGTGCCATACCACAGTAACCATGATCGACATCTGCTCCAACTGCGTAAGTAGCTGGAAAGTGCTAAATTACACAATCAGCTGTACCATGCACACATAATGTAAATTATAGCAGTGGCAACATTTCGCACCTCATAATAGCCTATGGGCATTGTACTCGTTGATGCTGCCAGCTGCATTCCCTGTTTTCATTTCCAGCATGCATAGCACATGCACACAAAGCACCCAATAACTGTGGGAAGCAGAATAGATCGTCCGAGGTAATCAATAAAATTGATTGACAAGAATTCCACATCACTCAAGCCTGTTGTTTAGCATAAGTGATGAGAATGTGCAGCCAAATGTACACAGCAAATTCAGTATTGGCCTTGAAGAATTGCAAGATAGGTTGAAGCTTTCCAGAAACAAACCGTATACAGTAAAGTCTGTCCCAGATACTGAAATCATGAAGTTATAAATTTTAAAGTGGGCCGCTATATTCTTCAGGCACCGGCATGCATGCATTTATGAAAACGCTAACATCCCTGTACAACAATGCATGCTGCAAGAAGTCATAAACCTTAATATTTTTGGCACAATGCCATTTCCCAGTACCACGTTTTACAGAAAGGCAACATTTTCCTTTGCAAAACTAAGCCATGTTCCCAGGCAAAATGCACTGTCCATGGTCACAAACATGGAGTACGCTCTTCTATACAGCTTAGCTGGTTTACTGGAACTAAAAGCTACGGTAACGCTGTCTTAATTGAACTGGCTAGCAAGAGCCTTCTCGCTGCTGTTTATGTGAAGTAATTTCCCCTTGGTGGAACGTCACAAGAGTAAGTGGCACATAATAATGAGTGCGAGAACACAGTAACAGGATGTGCAACGGCTACCAGGTATGCCCATTCGTGGAAACTGTGGGCTCTTCGCCCAAATGAACCAGTTGGAAATAACCCTTTTGCATGAATAAACTTAAGTTGGTTGCTGGCATACATAACATTGTTACTCTGCATTTCCATCTCAATTATCTAGCGCTCATTGTTTCCCTTCGACATGACTAGCTCAAAACAAGATTCTTCTTCATTAAAGGGGACTTTGTACATTACCTTTACGTTGGCTACAGATGCTTCTGCTGAATAAGCACCTCCTATAGCATACTTGCCTCAGCCACCTTCTGGACTGCATGGTCAGCACTCCACTGTTTGTTGTGTGGCACTGCTGTTTGCTACCTGCATTACGTTTGCAAAAAACTTCAGCATTAAAAAAAAAAAGGTTAAGAAAAGCCGAACCAGGTGTGCCAGCAGCACCTTGCCTTTGAGGAGGGAGGAAGAGCTCTGATAAATGGCTAATTCAAGACAAGCGTCGTTCTTCACAAGCTATATTATGCGATGAGAGGTGGGACTTCAATACACGGACGCACATATAGTGCTAAAAGCAATTGAAAATTCAGCTGAAAGTACGGCTTGTCAAATTAGGTGAACGTGCATAAAGGATAAAAATGGGGCAAACCAATTGAACAAAATACAATGTCATGCTGCAGAAATTGCATTTTAGCAAATCTATGTATCTATTGCTTGAAAGATGATAAGCAATGTCCAAGAATGCTAACCTAACGCTTTTGAGGGTCACGTTACATAATGACAAATAAAATGCACGCCTAAAGAAAACATCCCTAAATACACTATATTTCTCCCACTGTACCGATTCACGATTCACACGGTGGCTGATGATTATTCCTTCAGAGCTCGTGCGAACGAAATGGATGTTGAAGCTTCGGTTTCACGGCGTTACTCCAAGTAATTTGTCGAGAGACATGCATAAAACGCATGACAATGGTGAGCCTGACAAAAATGTTGTCTCCTTTCAGCAAATATTAGCGTAGAGCAGTGCGTGCAAGCGAGCTAATTACCAAAACTTTATAACACTACCGACTACGTTCTTGACAAATGTCATGCGCGAGCAGAATCCTCACAACTACAACCGCATACACTACCAACACGTTATGCGATTTTCTTCGGCGACAAGGCGTACTACAATAACAATAACTCATAATGTACGAAGCGTAACGTTCACTTACCTCTGGCAATAAAAAATACGCTGGCAGCGTACACTGCTAGATGACCGCCGGTTTCAATGGTGCGCCAAGCGAGGAATCGCCGAGCTACCGGCCGTCCCCGAGCGTCAAAGCATTTTCCAGGGCGACAGAACGCGTCGTCGACAAAGGATTGCGGCGCTGCTACTCACTGACGTGCGGAAACATTTGAAGGTGTTCTTCAAAACTATGAATCGCGTCCGTCGGTCACACCGAACAAAGCAGTCGCAGAGATTGAAGTCGCACGGTCGGCATCTGGTGACTATTTGCCTGGTACCGCGTATACTTGCGCTTACGTCAGTAAACACGAAATACAACACACAATACACACAATGCGAGGCAGGCAGCGCGTTAAAAGTCGACCGCACAAAAGAACTCGGCACGACGATCACACGAACGCAGAACTATACGGGCTAGGAAGGTCTCCTTAGTGTCGTGAGCGCGCCTGCCAGGTGGAAAGATTGCGCGATCCAGCGTGCAGACGGCGCTGCCGCTCGCTGGCGTGCTTTCGCGCGTGTGAGCCTGCGCTCTGTGGAGTTCCCGTTGAAGCCAAGCTTTTTGTTGCGGTATAAGCTCGTCGTGTAGGCCACACATGGCGCTGATAAATTGTAAAACGAAGAAAAGAAAACTCTGGAGACTATGCGGGCAGATAGCTTCTTCTGAACGGCACATGCTGGCGTAGAGAACAAACATGTAGGAAATTCGGGGTTTCCGTTCTAGTTGATTAACATTCTTTTTCACGCAGTAATGTTTGAGTACAATGATTGAAATATTCATTGACAATTATAGCGGTTACATCAAGAACAAAAATAAATGAACAGACGCAAAGACAGATATTTTCGCGCAGAATGTAAACAGTGAAAGGAAAAGATAGGTGCATATAAAAAAGAAAAATAATTAATTAAAAGTAAGAATCAGCGAACAGTCAAATGAAATTTATGTACACATGAGGGACCTCCCTTGATGTTTCACGCCCACTCTTGCAGGCATACTGGATCCGTAGAAGCTCTGAATGAGAATCGATGCCTTTTCATTGCACGAGTTCTTTGCATAACGTCATGGAACAGGTTGTCTTTTCTTTTTAGGCATGTTGCGTTGGAGAGGCTAGAAAGATTTGCAGTCGCAACGCGAGCATGCACGAAACCTCTCAAGACGAGGCTCGGAAGAAATGACATTGCACAACCACGAAATTTCCAGGGTCGGATCTAGTAGAAAAAACAGGGTACCGAGTGCTCCTTACGCCGCTCCCCCCTGTAAGGCCGCCGGCTGCAAACCGGTTTGTACCCGTGCCACAGTCCCGAAAGGAGGCTTTCATAAAGGGACGCTTTTCACCAATACGAAGCAGCGCCGCATGTTCCTTGTGTCCTTGTCTATTAGGCACCGTGGAACGCCGCACAGAAGCCTTCGCGGTAGGGATGTCCGAAAAGCAAATTTAGGTTCGAAGCGAACAGTGATTACCTCGAATAATTTTGAATCGAATAGTTCGAATAGTATGCATCACACATTATATAAAAAAATTAGCATAAATATTGTCGAGGCCCAACTAACCTGCACAGCGTTTTTTTTTTAATTGGAACGAGGCATGTGCGACTGTCATTCTTTTTGCTGCAAGTAAACGCTACTAAACTAAGCGCTACGCTACTAAACGCTACGTTTAGTGGCGTTTAGTAGCATCAAATAGTAGCAGAATTTCAATTTCAGTAAGATGCAAGTTATAACCGATAAAATACGTCACACTATAAAGTTACTATACATATAACATATTAAAATATAAGCCCGTATAACAAGCTTTTAAACTTAAAAAATGATCAGGGGCGTAGCCAAGAAGAGGGTTGGGGGTTTCAACCCCCCCCCCTCGAAATTTTCAATTTTGCTTGCGCATATATTCACGCACACATACAAACACACGCACGAACATACATAAAGTATGGTTGAACCCCCCCCTCCCCCGAAAAAGATTTCTGGTTAGCCCTGAAAATGATTAATCTATGTCGGAGTAATATGTTAATTAACCTTGAAGTGGGGCTTCGCGGCATTGCGCAATTTTGTTGGTTAGGTGCTTTCACGGCATTGCATTTTCAGGCTGCAGTGAAACCACCTTCACAGGTGGGTTACATGCCATCCAATATACGCCTATTCGTTCATTATGAATACTTTGAAATTTCGGAACCTTAAATTCGTGTCGAAGCGAATTCGAATACTATAATATTCCTTCGAACATTCCTAGTGCTCGAATATTCGCACATGCCTACTTCGCGGCAAACAGACGCAGACAGTCTGCCAGTATGTCAGGACGGCAGCAAAATATTGTCTACCCTCGTTGCTCGCGAGGGTAACATGCACAAAGCAACAAATTTAACCACTCTCGGTTGACCTGAAAAAAAAGGTTAAAGATTTAAACCGCTCACATAGAGAACAGTGGTAGTTGCACGCCCCAGGCCTTCTGTAAACGCATCGTGTCTGAAGAAAAAAAGATCACAGTTTCACCGCAAGCGCGAAGCAATGAATGCAAAGGCAACAAATTGTAATGTTATACGAAGGAAGGCTGGCAGCTAACTGTTTTGGATCCGATCTCGCGTAACTATACAAACGTTGGTGTAAGAGAATACGGCCGCTCCAGGGAGAGGTGCGCTTTTCGCAGTCTCTTCGCGTTGAGAGCGCGCGTAAAAGAGTATACGAGCCGTTTGCTGATGCCTGCGAGATAGCGAGCGCGCAAGCGATCGTGAACGCGCTTTTAGGATCAAAGTTCGCAGTTGCTGCTCAAGCACCCCCCCCCCTCGCATCCCTCCATGCTCATTCAAGACGGGGGGGGCGTTCGTTTCTGCTTGAGCAGCATCGACGGCAGGTCTAACACGCGGGGGGATGTTATCGCATGCGCCCTCCGAGTGACGCAGATAGGCCAGCTCGTTTGATCTCTGCATCAGCCGCTATCGTCGCCGCTGCTCGCGAGCTTTTACTCACGGGTAGAACCTACGATGCGCGGTGGGATGTTATCAATTTGGACTTATACTGAACATGACGGCGACGACAAAAACCGTCGAGAGTGCCGATATAATTGCTATCGCAAGAAAAGTAGCCACGTGACGGTCTTTGGTTGGAAAATAACTTAACAGCGCAGTCAACTTTAAGACTTTTCGACTTTAGGACTTTTAGGACTTTCTTTTTCTTAGGACTCTAGAACACTCTCTCCCTAAATGAAAATAAAGCAATATGTCCGTTGGCAGTTACGAATATGTACTCCCTATTTCCATATAATGAGAGCCATCTGTAAGTTCTACGTAGATCTTGTTCGTGGATCTGAAGGAATCTAAAGGACAGTTTTTGCAGTG